>NC_092818.1:101764212-101891712 GCF_023375885.2 Dermacentor andersoni
GTTCTTTCACGCTCAGCACAAACAGCTCGTCAGTATTGTCACACTCAGTGAAAGCGAAGCTCTCACTAACAGCAACAGCAATTCCTTCATGCAGGAAACGTGCCACATAATCGCTCTCGGGCTTGAGTCTGTGATCTGCAAGAACGAAGGGAGAGCATTACTGTCCACTGCTCAAACAAATTTCTAAAGTACATACGAATTATGGAAGAAATAGCGTTATCTTTTTTTATCTCTTCATTTTTCATACTTACACCACAAATGAAAGAAATAGTGCCTATTCATGTATTAAAGCAAAATCTAAAATTATTTTTATTATATAATTAACTGCTGCATTCTATTAAATTACTTTAACTAAGTGTTTCACATTGATTCTGAAGCTAGCCATTGAAATATTCTTATTCTCTTATTGCCAACATTCTGATTTTAGTATTTACTATTTGTTCTTTATCTTAATTTTTTGTTGTCTTACTATAGGAAGTCTTGTCTGCAGTTTGCATACTAGGGACCTCTTTCTGCATATTCTACCATGTATAACTACTGTTGCGCTTATAATAAAGATTGATTGATTGACTGAAAATTATGCGGTGAGGACCAGCGAGCAGCTTGCGAGAGCTAGTGCCATAAGCACTTTGTTTTCCTTTGAACTTTCCTGTTTATTCAGTACAATTATGTTCCCATTCTTTTGGGAGATGTTTATGCAGCATGAGATTTTCTGCATCCCAACTGCACACTCCTTTTTTGTGCAAGGCACTCTTGCAGCATCAAGTCCTTCTTACATAATTATTGTGGCAGCCTCTTCAAGACAAGGCTGTCTTCATTCAGACTGTACGCAATGTAGTGCTCAATGTAGCGCTACGTGCCACAAGCTCCAGAATTATCATGGTGACCAGTTACTCGGTGTTACAGGCACGATTTTGCTGAGATAACTCCCCCATAGAGCACCCCTTTTCTGCCGCAAGGCTTGGCCTATTAAACACAGAAATAGACGGATTAAAAAAAATATATAGTGTGCCGGCCTACGTGACCCTAGAAACAGCAGCAGGTATTCTAGAACAGTGATATTAAAAAAACAAAAAGAAACATGTTGCACTTTAGAAATGTTGCCAGATGACTGATGGATGCCAATCTTCACGAGTTTTAGAGAATGCAAGCAATAAAGATACTAGTAAAATTAGATGACTGGAAGAAACAAGAGGCAATCACCCACTTCAAACCAAAAGGGCAACAAAAGATCAAGTTTATTTATTTATTTATTTATTTATTTATTTATTTTGCACCGGCAGTGCATATCATGTGCATTAGTGCTAGAGTGACTGACCTCCCCAAAAAGGCGTTAGTCCTGAGTTTTAATCCCAGCCCAGGACGAATTGTTCCTCAACTGCGAAGTTTTCTTTCTGAGAAACCCGTATGGGTTTTTTGAAGCTTCGTGCTACATTTGAGTGGATGACAATTTTTTCTTTCATAAATGTTCCTCCACTTTGCAGAATCCCATACAACTGCTTAGCCAAGTCATTAGATTATCCATAAAATCACACGTTAGCAGCGAATGAACAATGTAGCTGGCCGTGCTTAACAGAGAGTTCATTTTGACCTAAAGTCACAAGAAATTTTTCAGATGCCAGAGAGTGTCTAGCAAAAGTGCACAGAATGCAGCTACATGCTTCAAAAGCTTTGTCAACGCATGCACCGCGACTGCCGAAACAGTGCTCGGTGCTCTCTCTGTCTCTCTCCATCTCTGCATTTTTTTACAAGTCACTGCAACGTTAAGCTAAATTCGCTAGAGGATGTGATCACAAATAAATCAGTAACTTGTCATGCAACATGCATTGGTTCACTTTGCAAACAACACTCACAATAGACGATCACAGTGTGTACAAGCAACTCTATTCTTGCTCTGACAGCACAAACACAACATAGCTGAAAATCCCAACAGTGATTTGGCTTTCTGCAGTATGGTGAAGCGCATCAAGCGCATTGAGGGAGCACCACAGGAACGGGTGATGTATGATCATGTGATATGCAATCCGAGAGCTCAAATCGCAATTTGCTCCGTCATGTGAATAGAGCTTTAAGATGTCGTTGGCATGTCAACTTATCATAGCACTCTGCACGCATCAAATCTTTGTGTACATATAACCGCATACCTGTCACGAATAATATAGTTGAGAGTACTACCCATGTTATTCATGTTTCATTCATAGTCCTGGTCTTTTTCAAGCAGTAAACATGTCACGCACTCCCTCCATCGTTCCAGTGTGTGTATGTATGAAGTGAGCAATAGAGCACACTTGTAGATAATAAAGGATGTATGCACACAGTACAACATTTCGCAATGCAGGTGCATCACTGTCAAACAGCAGAACAATGCAGTACGGCACCACTTCTGTATCCCTAGAATTTCACTCCATCTTGTACATCATCGTGTTCAAGATACTTCAGCCCTGCTTTGTAACATCACCACTAAAAGTGCACAGGCCTTGTGTAACGAGAGGTCGTGGTGGTATGAGACGTGGCAACAGAGTACCTTTCTGTTTAAAATGATCAGTATCAAAGCTGCACGAGCCATAATGTGATAGCAAGCTTCACAGCTACAGCATTTACTGTAGTTACACGATTCTAAGGCACCCTCAATTTTTACGCACACTTGGTTTTCTCGGACACAAACGACAAATGCAATGCCACCAATTGTAACATGCAGTCAGGTTTTCACAATTAAGAAAATGAAAAATAAAATGCCTCTAATTGTTCAGTCACCAGATTTCCGTGGTAAGAGCAATAGCAATTTACTCTCTATGTAAAAGTACATTTATTGCTTCTGAGACACAACAGCTCACAGAAGTTCCTCTTCAGTGCTCTTAGTGGGAGCTCAGATATTGCATTTCTTAAATGTGTTGTGTATCATAGTAGTCTAACCACCTTACAAACTGGACACACACAATGCCGCAGCTACGACTTCAGTGACGTGTAGATTTAATACAAATGATGATAGGCTGTCACTACAGTACTTTTTGTTTCATACTTGATTCTATCATGCATGTAATTTTAATCTTCTCCACAAAAATGTGTGCATTACAATCAAGTAAATATATTGAGTGTAGTATGTGTAGCAGCCTTGTCTAAAAGGAATCTCACCTTGAGAGATGAATATGTTAAAGGTGTCAGGAACAGCTTGCTGGACCCACTTGTCAAAAGGGATCAGTGTGGCTTGTTTCATTGACTCTGCCGTGCAAACCTCGATGAAACAGCTGCTTGGTATGTAGGGACCCGAGATGTGCAATTCAAGCTCCAGTTCCTCCCAGGTGGCAAAGGTACGTCTAGCAGGAGCGCTAAAGTAAGCTCCAATGTCTGCCAGTGAAAATCCATCCGTCCCGCTGTAACTGCTCTGTGATTGCTGGTTGCTGCTGTTTTGGTCGACGGTGGTCTCCGCGGTCGGAGTTTCCATTTCTTTGGATTGCCTGCAAACACTGAAATAAATATTGCGTTTGCAAACAGGGCAAACTCGGGCAAAGTGAAAGGAAAGGGCCCAGGTAAACATGTGACTCGATCGTCAAACAGGAACCATGCGCCGGCCTAAGGATGCTGCGACTCTCATTTATGTCACCAGACGGCTTCACACCGAGCTTCGCCCAGTCAAAAGCCCAAGCTAGCGGATGGTCGTGCTGAGCGCTCGAGCGCGTTCCTTGAGTCGCGACGAGCTTTCCGATGCGTCATCGCAAATCGGCATCGCGTCTTTCCAATTTTACTTTCTCCGTTCGCTATGACGCCTGCTCGGGCGCTGTTGCACACTGTGCAAAAAGTTATCGCGATAAAGCAAATTAATCTGGCGTTCTGACTGTGGTAAGCTTCAGCGCAAGGTGTCTATGGGATCAGCTGTCGACAGCCGACATAGCCAACTTATTACGTCGCACTCTCTCCCGCATGATAAGGGTTGATATAAAAGTCCCTCAGTAGGCGAAGTGTGCAGCGCATTACATTCGAGAGCAAGTTCTTCGACAAAAAAGGTGCTACAGGAAGTAAACCGCTGCGCGACTAGGCATGACAGATCTGATAAAAATGCCTCTCTGGCCCCTTATTTGCGAACGCGTAAGCACACGCGTAAAAATAATCAAGACGCACTGTCGTCTTTCAGCTTGAGAAATAACCTCAACGCTGTTTAGATGAAAGTTTACCAATCCACGACCTAGTTCCCGACGCAAAATGCGCTGCTAAGATCACCTGTAGCAGCACTGAGCGTGGCTCGTTTGTCAAGGGTCGTTCTCCAAATCGTAAGCTCCCCAACAGACGGACATCTGCGCAGATACAATTTGCCAATGACGTCTCGCGAGACGCAATTATCTTATCGACTAAGCTAATTCAGTCCTCACGGAGGTCTCCCCTCGTTCCAGGTAACGCAACCATCAGCGCGCAAGTAGGCAAGGTTATCCCAAGCCCTCCATGACACGAGCGCATTTCGGCTCAGGTAAACAAATATTCAATTCGCAAAGCAGAGCGCGTGTAATTATTTGTGTTTCTCAAGCAATTCATTTTTCAATGCGGAAGCAAACGACGTCACGTACATTACAAACAGTGAGAGTGGAATATGTCTATGCAACGTAGGGCGACAGTGCTTATCGCTTTCCTGTTAAATAATAAAGAACCACAGAAAGCTTGGCAAATCCTTAGTCACTAAGGGTGAGTCATCGTTGCAATGTTTGGCAGGAAAAAGCAATAAAAAGCGAAAACATCTTACCAGACGCAAGATACGATACGAAACAGCGATGCACGGAATGGAATGACGAATCCACCAGTCACAACATCACGTGACAATTTCTTTTTCTAAGATTTTACTTTCTATAATACAGATCGTTAAAGAACAGTTATAAAATATTACTGTGCCCTGCATCGCGATTTTTTTAACAATTGTTATATTTCATTTACCCTTACGTGAGCTAAACATTACTGGTGACGTGCTCGTGACGCAAGCGTATGAGGCGCGAAGTTTGGATTGGTTTGAAATGGATGGCCGCAATGCAATCGAAAATATATACATATTTTTAACTGCCCAGCCAATGGATGAAACCTAAACTGGCAACAAGAAATACCACAGTCAAGCCTGCAGAAAGAACCTGGACGTTAGGTATAAATTTGGTCCGGTATTTTGTATGAATTGATGGTTGATACCACATCAGTCGCCTCGTCGTCAACATAACGGCGGAGCGGTTGTCAAAACTAATGCCGAACGTCAAAAAGAACGCAAAATGGAAAGCATCGTCTAAAAATATGTACCTTAGACTAGGCAGTTCTTTAATCGTTTATTTGTCCTTTCTGGTCGCAGATGTAGAGCACATGTACCCCCTGCAGACGCAAATATCTTGTTTCTGGACAATGGTATGTGTGGGTTGAGTGTTATGCTTATTTAAGGAAGCGGGTGGGCTGTTGAGTTGTCCACGCGTCTCTTCCATGAAATATGTGTTGTAACATCAAACGGGAGGCGAAAATATTTGAAAATCCTTTCAGGCAACGGATACCTGAACCACGCAGCTTGCTGTAACATTCACTGTATTAGTCATTACCAGAGTGTGCTTTCAACAAGCCGCTATAGTTATAGCTTTGTCCTACTCGTAAACACATACAGTTTACTAATTACCGGAAGACCTGAGACGTCGACGGCCGCAGCACTGCTGGTAAGGCAGTCCTACGACGCTTTAATAAACCACGCGTTCAACCACAACGCCTTAAAAAGAAGGGTCTTTATTTTTATTTTGTCGTTGTTATGTCACAATGGACAAAAATAATAAGTCCACCATACGCCAATGACAGCTGCTTCCTACGCCTTTGCGGCAGCAAATCGATTCTGTACGTGTACTGTGTGTCCTGTACAGTGGCGCAGCCAGAATTTTTTTTTTTCGGGGGTCATCTTGAATCATATTTAATCAGATCATCTTGAAAGAGTGTGAAGACTACCAGAAAATGTTTTTTTTTCTTTTTTCTTTAGAGTTGCTCTAGTGCTGTTCATGACGCGCACCCATGCCACCCCACACACAGGAAACTCTCATGCCAAATCTCCTGTCGCGCGTCCTCGCTATATCGGACCAAGCCAATGGTATTAAAACACTGCGTTTTTCTGAGCGGCTGATATCGTGGAATGAAATATATGGTAGGCTAGCTTTTTTTTTTTTTTTTTTATCGAGTTTCGCTCTTAAGGAAAGACTGCAGGTTTACGTCGATAAGTTATGCATATGGTTTTACGTACGGTGTATCATGAATTTGTATCCAGAGTGTGTAGTTAACCTCCCACGACTTTATGATGACAGTGTGACGACTTTGCGGTCAACTGCGTAGACCTCGTGACACCAATTCATTTGTGCGCTGGCCCGGACGGTTTCGGTAAACGCTGTGTGTCATTTCGAGTCATTGAACGGCCCGTGGAAACTGTCACTGTCAAGCACCCGTCATGCGCTGCTTGCGCACTGCTTATAATCACTATATATATATATATATTTTGTTTTTGTTTTTTCAAGTAATACATTTCTCGTTAGTACATAGTGGTCAGTATCCCCGCCTGTTCCACTGGAGGCACCATATATATTTCTCAACGGTTACGATGATATTGTTCTTTTTTTTCCTGCAGGGGATGGCGGAGTGTAATGTACGTGGCGTAATGAAACATGTACCGTGTCGGCGTAGGTAATATGTGCCTTCGTGACACGCTGCGTAAAAACTACCCGTCTTTGTGCGCCGTTTCCTCGTGCACTCCTCACACTGCTCTGGAAACTAACAAATATTACATACATACATACATACATACATACATACATACATACATACATACATACATACATACATACATACATACATACATACATACATACATACATACATGCATGCATACATGCATACATGCATGCATACATGCATACATGCATACATACATACATACATACATACATACATACATACATACATACATACTTACATACATACATACATAGGCACTTGAACACGCACGCGTACAGACAAGCGCAATAGCACAACTGTGAATTAAATGAGCCCGGAGTGCAAAGCAAACAGAAACAGAGGGCGTGGAGGGTGGAAACAGGAAGGCACGCACGTCGAAGCGTGGTTCCGCTGTGCAGCAGACGTGACGTAAGCGTCCCAGCAAGGATCCGCCGAGGGAACAGGGCCAGCGGGTGAAGAACCTCTTTGGTGGGAACGATCAGTCCGTGCAGTATGCGAAGGCGCCGCGATGTTTGTGTGCAGGGAACGAGGAGAACGCGACTTAAAGGTTCACGTGGGTCTATCCACTTGGGAGTGCTACCCTTTCCGAAAAACATGGAAGGACTGTGGAAGCGGGGTTGTATATCCAGTGGCAGACAACGTAATTGTAATCACTGAGCTGGATTACTCAGAGCCGGACATTAATTTCACAACAAATCGAAATGCATAATCGTCGAATTAAAATAATTCGTAAATTATATCTTTAAATAATTACTTTACGGGACATATTGTTATTGACGAATTTTAAGCGTATCCACTTGTAAATAATTTTTAGGATTGCACCATTTTCCACACACATACCCAAAGTGTGCGACAAAATGCGCGGGAACTTTAGTTACTTTTGCGATTCAATGCATAAAACGGTGACGGAGGTTTGTATATTTATATTTTTTTATTTATTTATTTTCCAATACTGCAGCCCTTTTAGGGCTGTGACAGGAGTGAGGAAATATACAATTGTGCAGCACTCAAACGGTATGAATATACAAGCACTATACAGAGCAAACCATAAACAAGAAGGATCAATAACACTCTAGTTGAGCAATAAATTGCCCAACGGAATAGAATCAATGGCTCCAGGTAATGAATTCCAATATTCTATAGTTACAGGGGAAAAAAAAACTCGATCTGGTTCTACAATAACAGTTTATTCCTCCTCCTCCTAAATGCCTCAGTTCGTGACCAATAGGGTGCAATATTAAGACGGTGATGCGTACAAGATGAGGATGGTAGCGCGAATTTTATGTATGTGCTAAGAGCTATAGGAGAAGAGAAGTTAGGCGAACTAACAAAGGTGTACAAAAGCTTTAGAAATTATATGTAGCGACGGGTGCAGAGAGTAGTTGGATTTAACGCAGAAAGTTTAGAAGACAGGGATAATGTTGCTATCATAACAGCGGTATATAGCTGAACCTGATAGCTTTTTTTCTGAATAATTTCCAGCTTCTGAATGCCTTTTTTTTTTTTCTTAATATGGATTCCATAACACACAGGCACACTCCAGGAGTGGCCGGATAAGTGGTTTGAAAGTGTCTAATTTAGTTTTTAGAGTCGAGCTGAGCGCAGAGTACGCCGTTAGTAACCCAGCTTTCTCAGTGCTTTGTTGCAAATACAACTTATGTGACGAGGCCATGACATATTGTTAGCAAGATAAAGATCTAGGTATTTATATCCGGGCCCATTTTCTAGTGCGCAACCGTTAAATTCACAAGGAAACATGATTGGAAGCAAACGTTGGAAAATGACCTATATGGTTTTGTTAAAATTCATGGTCATTTGCTCGGTTTCTCACCACTGAGAAAATTTATCAGAAAGCATCATTAAGAAGAACTTGACCATTTTGTGAGTTTATAATTTGGTAAAGTGTGCAATCATCCGTATGTAAGCGTATATTTATAGGTATGTTAGAATGTAGATAATTAATATACAGCAAGAAGAGTAATGACCCCAGGACGGATTCCTGCGGCGCGCGGGAATATACGTCAACGGCAGGAGAGTTAGTGTTTACGCACCGTGAAAGGCTGGTAAGAAAGCATGCAATCCAATTAACATGAGAACAATTATTCAATAATGAGTCAAGCTTGCGTAAATGCTTAGAGCGAGGGACTGTGTAGAATGGTTTGGAGAAGTCGATAAAGGTGTCACCAACTTGGTAACCTAAATCAAGTGCAGAAATGACGTCGTGACGAAATTCCAGCTATTTATCGGCAGTCCTATAACCGCGGTAAAACAATGTTGAGATTCTGACCAAATATTATTACTGTCAAGGTACTCTGTAATATGCGCGTGTATTAAGCCGTCCAGAATTTTGCAAGAGTAGGATGCTAGAGAGATTGGCCTATAATTTATTGGAGGTTATTTGTTTGTCGCCATACTTATATAAAGGAATTGCGTGTTGCTGTTTTCCGTAATAATTTAATTATGGGGTTTTACGTGCCAAAACCACTTTCTGATTATGAGGCACGCCGTATAGTGGAGGACTCCGGAAATTTCGACCACCTGGGGTTCTTTAACGTGCACCTAAATCTAAGCACACGGCAACTGCATACAGCATACAGCATAAAGCATACAGCAACTGCTTATACATACCCAATCATGAAAATGCTCAGTGCTTGTTCTGGATAGTCCGCAGATTTCACCAGCATATCTGCATTACAGGCTCCTAGCATTAGAGCCCGTAATTAGCATTACGGGCTCCTATGGGGGCGCTCACACTCAGCTTGCGCTGTGACTGCTGCGACATGTGTCGGGCAAGCAAGCCTGTGACTTTTTTATATATATTTACGTAATTTTGTAACCCGCACTCCTTTCTGATAATGCTCCGGCCTTGAGAGCAAATAAATGGAATAAAATGAAAAATCCTGAGAAAACATTTTTTTTTAAGTTTCCTTTGTACCTTTTTAATTAAACATTTCTGAATACTAGGTAATATACACCAGAAACTGCGATGCTTAAGGATGGTTACTAATGGATACAACAAATGGTTCTATGACGAGGAGGTTGCGACAACTTTGCAGAGAAAAAAAGAAATTGTCCAAGACCACCGACGGTGGTTGCATATGAAAAGTGCCGGGCAACGGCCGATCCTCAGCAGTTTTGCCGTTTTAACGATACTTTCGCTAGATTTAGCGACTTTCTGGTCTGTTTAGCGACAAATTTTACTATTTACCGACTGGCGACATTTTTTTAGTGACATGACAGAATAAATGGCGACATTTTAACGACTTCGAAGTCAGAAAAGTCGCTGCGGAAACTGCTTTCAGGACGCACTTTATTACTAAAAAACTACAAGTAAGTGACCCAAATTGACGGTGCGGCGCATGGGCTCTGTGACCATGATTAAGCAACGCTTGTCTTCGGATTGAAGGTGTTCAAATTGTGCTTGTGCTTCCGCTTCGCACTGTGCTATCAAGATGTGTGTTTCTTATGCTATTTTTTTTTTTTTTTTTTGCAACACCAATTTGAATGAACCTGTAGCGCTGCAGAGACCGTCGTTTCAGTAGATACGCTTGGTTGGAGAACATTCTCAACTGTACGTGCCAGTAAATAATTTGCCAAAAATAACTGCGAGAAAGTGTATGGTGAGATCAGAACGCAGCAGGCGCATAATCAGACAGCTCGACTGCAGAAACAGGCCGATGTCGGAGTGGCTGGGCTCGACCACGCAAATCTGAACGCGCCGCTTTCGTTCCTCACAGCTTTCGGGCAAACTTAGGTGAAGCATGCGGCAGAATCGCAGTGTTTGACCTACGTATAAAGATGACGAAATCGTTATCGTTGCATTAACAGCACATTGCTAGACTAAGCGCGTGTCCAATAACATCGTTCTCTTTTCACGAGCATCAAGAACAATAAAATTTGCAGGAATAGTCTGATCCAAGTGCCTTAATTTTCCCGTTAAGGAATTAAATCATGTTACCCGTGTTTTCTTGTTTGCTTTTTGTACTGGATTTCTAACCTTACAATATGAATGTCAGCGCGCGCCAGTCCAGTTTGCTTCATCCGTTGTTATGTAGACATATTAGTGAATAAAAAGCCCTATACAATTTGCCGGTAAATTGGCTGTTTATTCCTCACCTGCGCAGAGACTACAGACAAACGTGAAACACTTCGGTAGATTATTTATCCCATATTGGCTAATGTAATATAGTGTTCCGAAATGCTTTCTTAATTTAAAGTTCCTTCAAAAGTTCTAGCGAAAATTTTTGCGACCTTTTTGCAAAAGTTGTCTTTTCTGTCTCAGTTTAGCGACACGTGCCCCAAAAATGTGGCAACACTGCCAGTCAGTGCCAGGAGCCGCTTGTCTATGTGCAGCCGTGTGCATGGCCGACCTGGACTTTCCGCGTGCGTTGGAGGGAAGGCGTGGAAAGTTCATGTCGTGATTTGCATTCAGAGGCAAACCTGTGAATGGTTATATACAACATAATATATACAACATAAGTAAAGCCAAGACAACATCCGCCTTTACGTTTATGACAATACAACAGAAGACGAACGAGAAAAACGCGCTATAAAATTGTCCAGCGTTACAAAAAGTAAAATCTGGTTTAATTATTGCCATCCAGTTGACATCGAGCAAGAGTCGGTACATTTGACCATCCTGACTGGGACCCGCCGTGGTTGCTCAGTGGCTATAGTGTTGGGCTGCTGAGCATGATGTCGCGGTATCGAATCCCGGCCACGGCGGCCGCATATCGATGAGGGCGAAATGCGGAAACACCCGTGTACTTAGATTTAGGTGCACGTTAAAGATCCCCAGGTAGCCAAAATTTCGGGAGTTCTCCACTACGGCGTGCCTCATAATCAGAAAGTGGTTTTGGCACCTTAAACTCCATAATTTAATTTTTAATCCTGACTGGGTCAAGTCGAAACTTGGAACTTTTGCTCGAAATTATGGAGTTCCCCACTAAATTCGGTACGGTTGGCAACCCTACTCATGCATGGCGCGTTTTCACGCTATGGGACAGTCAGAAGTCACGAGGGCTGTGAACATGGCGAGCTTCGCCTCTCGCATGTCTTCACTTCGACCGACACCACCTCGTAACTCACGTGTTACCGCAGCTCACCGCGTGAAGCTTGCCGTATTCATTCCGCAGAGAAATGAGATGCATGTTCGTGCGCAAGTGCGCGTGCTCGCGTGGGAGGTCGAGGTGAGAAAAACGACGCGAACATAGAAGTTAAACATTCACGGAGCACAGTTAATCATCTCCTTTTTGTTCACAAAGCTGTATACTATACTGCTACGGCGACAGTCAAAGGGAACTGAGTATGACGCACGCGCCGTGAACCAAGCAACAAGAATAAGCCAGTATACCATTGCTTCCTGCCCCGTTCAAGACGTGTCGTGACTGACAAAGTAGAATCTCGGCGACTCCGCGGTGAAGTGGCAAAACCTTCCCGTCTCGCCGCTTCTCGATCCTTCCCGTCGTTTGCCGTTCCGACTACCGAAAACGCAGGCAATGCATACGCATCCTGGGTTTACGATCGCAAAAAAAAAAAGGAAAACACAAGCTCGTGCAGGGCATCCGCCATGTACGGACGTGCGCGCACGATACTTCGACAGGGACGGCGTCCTGGAAACGTGCTTGGCATCACACGACCGCGAGCGGGGCCCCTTTATCGCCATTGGGATTCAGGACGCCCGCGCGCAGTGTCGTGTTTATCATCCAGCGTGGGGGCATCGAATGCGCCTCCGCGTCCTACAGAGCTGGCCCGCTCCGTGGCTATAGATATATCAAGCGTCCAATTCATACGGCTAACTTTCGAGGATATACACGGGGAGTTTTATCGTTACAGCATCTTTTCTGCATGCCACAATCTGTAGAGCTTTGACGAGAGAGGTTTCGCGCTCTGTATTTCGACGGAAAGAAATCGCACAAATCCTTTACTTTTCGAAATAAACTTGAAAGAGAGAAAAAAAAAACGAAAAAAGAAAGCGGGAACCGCGGAGGGATTTGAGTCTTTGTCACAATTCCAGCTTACGCCGACAGATATGAAACCGAGGAAATCATAAAGAAACGTATCTGTTCTTCTAACTGAAATGTAGAAAAGAAAAAGTAAAAAGATATCTTATTGTAAAACAAACGACGGGGAAAAAAATATCTGGCGATCTTGATGCGAAATTTGAGCGCAGCTGTATTCGTTATTGCAAAATTTCGTATACATTCGCACGCTCATAAAAATTTGTTAGCTCACAGCCGCAAACTTTCGAGCACGTCGACATCTATTCGCGTTCGGTGTGCTGTCAAAAAGACAAAAGACAATGCTAGATAAGATTAGATTAGTTTGTGGGTTTTGACGTACCAAAACCCCGAGTTGATTACGAGGCAAGCCGTACTGGGGGACTCGGAACTAATTTCGACCACCTGGGCACCCAATACACGATACACGGGCGTTTTTGCATTTTGCCCCCATCGAAACATGGCCGCCGCGGTCGGGATTCGATGCCGCAACCAAAAAAAAAAGAAAAGAAAAGAAGAATAAGAAGAAGACAATGATTCAGCTGCCCGCCAGGGCATTGCGTGGTTCTATTATTGCAACTGCACCGTAGAAATACACTTCGTACTCGCAAGCCCATAGTATATATACTGAAGAATGGTTCCAAACCGAGCTTGTCGGTGCATATTGCGTGATTTTTGGGGGACCGCGCGAAGACCGGGACCAGACTGTACAAACACGAGCGTTCGTGCGACACTGTTCGTTTAGCAGATGGTGTGACGACCCGTGTTTGCGAATTCCTGGCGACAACTGCCTGGATCAGGGAAACCGTGATTGCAGGTGCGTTGGAGGGGCTGGAGTCGAAGGCAGCCGGATAGGCGGCCTCGATCTCACGGCGGACGATCCGGGTAACATCGCCAGTGTTGGTGGGACGAGGAGCGTCGGTACAGGAAGATGTCGCTGGGGTGTTGGGCAGACGGGCAAACTGCTGGTCAATACGTCTGCTTTTATTATGTTCCAGGCGGCGGCACTCTTCTATAACTGCATCCACAGTCGCCACGTTGTTGAAAAGGAGCAAGTTGAAGGCGTCATCGGCAACGCCTTTGAGGATGTGGGAGACTTTGTCGGACTCTGTCATGTGTGCGTCAACTTTGCGGCACAGAGCCAAGCCAAGACGTCCTGAATGTACGTGACGTAGGGCTTCGTTGACGTCTGCACGCGGCCGGATAACGCCTTCTGCGCGGCAAGTTGGTGACCGTATGGGTTGCCGAACAAGTCTCGGAGCTTTTGCTTAAGCGAATCCCAACTGGTGAGCTCATCTTCGTGCGTCCGAAACCAAACTCGAGGTGTGCCACCGAGGTAAAAGACTACGTTGGCGAGCATGATAGTAGGGTCCCACCGGTTATTGCGGCTGACGTGTTCGTACAGGCTGATCCAGTCATCGACGTCTTCCCCATCTTTGCCCGAGAATACGCCAGGATCACGGGGAGCGGGGAGAGTGATGTAGGTCGTCGAAGTGGCAGCAGGAGTCGGAGCCGGCGGAGTCGAGTTGTCGTCGCCGGGAGCCATGAAGGAAGGCTCGACGTACCGTCCACTGCGAAGCTCCGTGATGAGGTACAGTAAACGTCCACCTCCACCAGATATGCTACGTAGGAAGACGCAGACGACAAGCTATATACAAGTATATTTACAAGGGAATAGGCCGCACTTGGCCAAGAGGCAACAGCCCGCGCTAGCCTCCAATCGTCGTCGTCGTCTTCTCACTGCTCGCCTCTTCGTCATTGTAAACACTGTTCCGCAGCAATATGTATGTGTCTTTCAAATAAATACCTGTCGATAGTCTGCGTTCGTGCTTGTCTATTGTCTATAGTCCCGTTCTTCGCGCAGTTCCGAAGACGCCATACGGTATTTAATATTCCGCGCTTAGCGCAATATTTCTAAATCTCGCCAGCGTTACAGCCGCAATCGAGACGAGAATAGAAATAGAGAAAAAAGAAGACCGGGTCATTTGGCACGGGCGCCTGTATTCCTATAAAAGCGCGGGCGGCTCCAACCCCCACCGGAAACAACCAGCCGCCCCACCATTAACGGTTTGTTGATTGTTAATGTTTATGTATTGAGCGCCGTTATCTCAAGGCGAGACGTTTCCTTGCACTGTAACCTTCGCACCAAAGCCAGGAGGAGGGAGAGAAAAAGAAAATAAGGGCGTTTTTTTTTTCAATCTTGGCGAACTCCGATTCCGGGTATGAGTTTTAGAACGGCCCGTTTCGACAGGACTTCGCTCAACGCGCGCGCTCACGCACACCCGCCTATAAGCGGCGGGCGTCGTACCTACACAGACGCGCTTCGGCACGCATACACGCGCCTTGGCGCCTTCCTGTCGTTACATTCTAACTGCACATGGCAGCGTTTCTCGTCAGCTCGCCGCTCGCCACAAATCCCATGATCCTTGAAGGCGCGGCCTCGCTCGAGGAGACGTGGATCGCGCGGAAGCCGCGATCGGGCTTGCGTGCGGGCTTTATATTTCATCGCTATACACAACTCCCGTCGTTCTTTTTCTGTATCTTGATTCGCGGGGAACGCGCGATTGCTCTCCTTTGACACCTGCTACGCCGTTTTCTTGCGTTATATAGAACTAAAAAAGAAGAGATCTGTTATCGAAACGCCCGATCGAAGATCCGCATTGATAACAACTACATTGCAGATTAAAAAAAAAAAAGAACCTTGTTGAATATTAAAACCATTTAGAAATGCCGAGCTTATAAAAGTACTGCGATTGCAAACATGTGATCGTAAATCCTTTCCCCCAAACCTTCCTCAGTGGCTATGACGTTGCGCTTCTGAGCACGAGGTCGCGGGTTCGATCCCGACCACGGCGGTCGCATTCCGATACGGGCGGAATACAAAAAAAAAAAAGGCAGAATCGTGTACCGTGCATTGGGTGCACGTTAAAGAACCCCAGTTGGTCAAAATTAACCCAGAGTTTCCCCACTACGGCGTGCCTCATAATCAGATCGTGGTTTTGGCACCCAATATCCAAGAATTTAATTTAAATGACTCCCGCAAATGTTTATTGCCTGACTATACGTCAGGAAAAGAACGCACGGAGTTGCGAAACTCTCGGAGTTCACATATCGTGACATTGATGCTGTTAATTCCACCCGCATTCGATTCTTTAAGTAGTGCAAACTTTTGATCCTGTTTGCTTGCATCGCAGATATAAAACATTGTAAAGTTAGCGCCATAGACAGGAGGTCCATTGTCGTCATTCCAGCTTCATTCATCCGACTCGCGTCATATCCGTCGTCGTCGCACCTTCGACGCCAGCCCAGTGGGGCAGGTTGTCTAACTGCTTGCGCCAATAGGTATGTGCTGGTGATGGTGATGCTGTCGTGCTTGCATGAACATCCTTATTCTAGCTTCGTTAATCGCCTCTCGTCATACCGCGTCGCCTTCACCCCGTTGTCGGGATGCCACAGTCGTCATACAGGCTTCGTGATACAGTCGTCGTTGCGCCATTGTCGTCATACACTCGCCGTCATCCGATTTTTATCATACCGTTGTCATGCCGTCGTCGTCATTGTGTCGTCGTCATATAGCCACCGTCATGCATTTGTCGTCATACTGTGGTCGTAGTGCCAATCGCAGTCGTTCTGTTGTTGTCGTTCTAACTTCGCCATCCAACTCTTGTCATGCTGTCGTCGTCACAGAGTAGTCATCATACCATTGTTGTCACGCCGTCGTCGTCATTGTGTCGTCGTCATATAGCCACCGCCATGCATTCGTCGTCATACTGTAGTGCCTTCGCAGTCGTTCTGTTGTTGTCATTCTAGCTTCGTCACACAACTCTTGTCATGCTGTCGTCGTCACACAGTAGTCATCATACCATTGTTGCAATGCTGTCGTCGTCACGCTGTCGTTTTGCTATTACTTCGTAACGTCATCCCATTGTCATCCTGCTGTCGTCGTCATACTGCCTTCGTCGTTCCTTCGACGTCATTCTATCGTAATTATGCTGTCGTCATTCAATCGTGATTAAGCCGCCGTTATCATAGCACCTTCCTCATGGCGTCGTCTCCAGACAGTTGCTATCATGCGTCCGTTGTCATACCGTCGTCACGCTGCCATCGTCATCATACACTCGTCGCGTCATCATGGCGTCCTCTCATGGCGGCGTCATCACGCTGTCGTCACCAACCACCTTTGTCATACCGCCTTTGTCGTTTCATCAACGTCATTCCTTCTTTGTCACTCCATAGTTGTTAGTGCTTTGGCGTTATACAGCCGTTGTCATTCCGCCATGATCAAGCGTTACTATGGCAAACGAGTGCCATAGCAAAATGGGAGGACACCGGATTATGCCACATGTAACCAAAGCAACCTAAGTATCATAATGATAACTACAGATGGTAAACAAACTTGACTTCAGAAATATTGCGTGTCGCTACATTGCTTGAATGCTAACCGCATTACCATCGGCAGTCACGTGAGGTGAGTTCTGCCGTAAGTTTTCTCTCCACATCCTGAAAATTCTGGCCGTGCTTGTACACACGCCACGAAAAATCTGCGGCAAGACAGAAAGAAAGAAAGGAGGAAAGTAAGGGGAATTTGGCGGTAGCGAGGCATCGATGATGGGCTTGATACGGCTGAGCGTCGTCTGCATTACAGTGCAACTGCACTTTCATTTACACTGTCTGCGAATTACAGCATTAAGAACGCGCATGCATATCGTACTGCATATAGCATTGCATGCTAAGTAGCATGCAAGCGTTGCATAAAGCAACCTCATAACCAAGCTTTAAAGGCGAAAATAAAAGAACTGACTATATTGTGCAAAGTAAAAGCGAAGTTGCAACGTGAAGCAAGTTGCTTTACAATAAAGAATAGCATAACAGAACGACTTGGTGATGTCACCAATGAACACGGTTACAAGGAAATGTATCAGGCGGCTTATATGTGACGGGAATCTATGCATTTGCTTTCTCTCCAAAAGCCACTGACACAAGAGGGGTTTCTGTGTGCCGTGTAGGGTACATGCAAATACATTGTGGGAAACAAGGTATAGTTGCTAAAATACCGCATGACATCAAACGCGCACGTGTTCAGAAAATTTAAGTTTTCACAGGTGGATCTGTAGCAATGATGTGCTGAGACAATGGGGAAATCAGAGTTGGAGAAATGACGATGCCGTATTACGAGAGATACGGGTATTTGAATAAATTAAGGCATGCCTTTTATCCGGTTGAGACTTGCCAGTTACAAAATTACGCAACCTCCTAATCATATTGAGGTAATGTGGGCACCTCTTCAACACGCGCCGAACTGCTTTTTGTGCCAAATTGATACACGTCGATTGAATGTTTGCTGTGGAAACGCATACACACCCGTAACCTCCCCCCCCCCCCCTCCCTCTCTCACACACACATACACGCGCACGCGATTGTGATGCTCAGCGATGTCCGATTAGTACGGAGAACGCCAGCGCAGTAGGAGGGTTGCGAAACTGGCCTCTGTCATTACGCCATTGTAATGTGCGCGTGCGAGAAATGGGTTACACCGTTGTCACAGTTCACGCCTTCTGAGGAGTCCGTACTCCTGACGACGCAGACAACGTGTATCCCACATGCGTGCTTTGGACGACAGGGCGGCTGCTTTCATGCTCGGCGCCTATTAGTTCGTGTCAGGCGCGAATCCTTTAGATTTGGGCGTGGTGTGTGTGTCTCTCCCTCGCGCGCTTTCCGTGCGTCCCTTCCTACGTGACTCGTGTATACACGGGGCCAGTGGTCGGCCGGCCTCCTTTCGGAAATGTTTGGCCGCGGACGCGCAGGGCGGATGCGCGAATTGGGTTCAAGGCCTGCGGCGGCAGCGGCGGCTGCGAGATAGGCGATGGACGCTTCGAGCGAACAGTGCGTGCCATCGTCCATCTATTACATCGGCAGCCTGGCACCGCGCCGCGCGTTGACGGAGAGCGAGGCGTAATCCGCAGAGGCGTTCCGAGTGTGTGTGTGCCAGAATTCCTCGTGGAGGACACGCGGCTTTTCGCCGCACTGCTGGCACTGAGTTACAGGCAAACGGACGCCGTGCAGTTCATCTCCTAGTAAAAGGTTGGAGCGCAAACAACTGCTAGCGTTTTCTTTATGTGCGGCGAGAGATTACTTTGGCCGATGCTACACTTTCTTTGCCCCTGACGCTTTCTATCCTGATTAGCTTCGTTTGCATAAAGTTGTGTCGAGCGGGTCTAACCGGAGGTATTGCTGAGACAGCCCAGCCTGACAGCGTGGCTCTCAATTATTCATCGCCGGGTTCGGTCTCACCCGAATTTTAAGGTCTCCTTCTGTGTGCTCTTTGATTATCGGTTATTCCCTTCTTGTTTTAAGAGTTTTGTTATTGTCCCTTCATTATTGTCTGTTGAGCACTCCACTGTCAAAACGTTCAACTCGTCTCGGTAGATTGAGAATTGTATGTATGTATGTATGTATGTATGTATGTATGTATGTATGTATGTATGTATGTATGTATGTATGTATGTATGTATGTATGTATGTATGTATGTATGTATGTATGTATGCATGCATGTTTGCATGTTTGTGTGTGTATGTGTATGTATGTATGTATGTATGTATGTATGTATGTATGTATGTATGTATGTATGTACGCGCATATCCATCTATCCCGACCATATTCCAGCTAAATATGTCGGTATCTAAGTGACTCAGAACTAATGGCGGTGTATTTCGGGAGCAGGGAATGGTCACTGCACTTTCCTCCGATGCCACATGCCAGATTTTCGCAACATATTAATTACTGAGTCCGTAGTAAAGGTAGCCCCACGGCCTACTCGTGGGGACTGGCACTCGTCCCTTGAATTCCAAGTGTGCCCTTGGAGACGTCAGTGGGAGTCGGAAGGTCGGCGATCTACTTTTCGGTCGGAGCCTCTGAAAAAATGGCCCACGTGCTTGCGTGATGCATCAAGAGAGAGTGATAAAGAGAGAGAAAGAAATCGAGTGGGAATTACATCAAGAAGGAGTATATTAGCATTAAGAAGCCTATTAGGAAGTAGCATACCCAAGATCACATGCGCGATTTTCTGCAGTGAAGACGTCTGCCAATATTATTTCGTTACTGGCAGTCAGGTTCTCGAGAGAACTAAGGGCTGGATTGCTTTCCCGCATACTTAGAGCGAATTGCATACCGATGTCTCAATCGCGATGGACGCCAGCGGCGGTTCACTGCGAGGCGTGGACAGGAGAGCACACTCGGTATATATAACATAGCAATGGCGATGATTGCAAGAAAACTTGAGTTCTTGCCTATAGTAAGCGTCAACATATTTGGTAACGTCGACGATATGCTATGTACAAACCAGCCAATCACCCCAAGTACATTATACAGGGTGTTTCAGCGAACACTTTCAAACTTTTTTAAAGATTGCCTGTGGAAGATAGCACAGTTCTAGTGCTTGAGCCGGTCTATACTCGAAGAGGCGGACACTACTTGGATAAAAAATGAAATGCATAGTCAATTAATTAAGAAAGATATCTAATTAGGTCACTAACTAATTTTCTTATGCCCCATTTGTAATTTACAAATTCTAGCCTCGGAGTTCGCAAGGGAACGAATTCTCAGGATGACACTGTTTCGAGATATCAATTCTCGAACTTTGCGGAGAAATGCATTGGCGTTCCAGTTACTTTTGTGTTTCAATGCATAAAACGACGTTTTGTTAAGAAACTAACTGGAACGCCAGTGCATTTCTCCGCAAAGTTGGGGAATTGATGTCTCGAAACTGGTATTATCCTGAGAATTCATTCGAAGTGGATCCGCCTTGCAAAATACACTGCTAGAATTTGTAAATTACAAATATGGGCCATAAGGTAGTTAGCTAAAAACCTAATTATTGAATTTTTGTTCATTAGTCAAGTATGCTTTTCCATTTTTCGTGCAAGTAATGTCCGCCTCGTCGAGTAGACCTGCTCATTAACTAGAATTGTCCCATCTGCCAGAGGCTACCTCTAAACATTTTTGAAAGTGTTCGCTGTAACACCCGGTAGATCAAAACGTTTCTTGCATGGGAAGGCTGTACGCCACCCGAGGTATTAAAGATCAAGGAAACGAAAGGAAATAAAGTGATAGCGAACATGCACTACTCAATAGCCATAACAAAATGATCTTATCAGTAGCAGGTCAATGCCCCGTTTCCTTCCCTCTCTGAATTGTGTTGTCATGGCTGCCCAGGCACCCATGCAGTGCAATGATTCGCCGCTATGAATCGTTTGTCACAGACGACATCATTTTGCTGCGTGAGTTCCAACCTTGTTTGCTTCGTGCCCATCCTGCCGAGCGCGCATTGGTCTCCGAGAGAAGGAGCGACGTGTGAGGCAGTCTTTACGGAACCCAAACACACACTCCTTTATTTCCAGTATACTCCAATGCACGGCCTTTCAAAAGACGACACCGGTGCGTTATTGAGAGACCGCCCATAGGAGGTTAGAAGTCGACAGTCACATGGTCTTGCCGTTCCTGGCGGCGTGCGCTACACGTCTGTTCTTTCTATTACGATGTTTTCGTCATGCCGTCGTCGCGGTAGTCGTCGCGTCTTCGTCCTCGGGCCAACTTGTCATCCTCAACTTCTCCGTCCCATAGGCGAAGAAAAAAAAAATCATTGACGATTGCGATACTTCCTAACGCGAACTTTGAGCGCATCTTTATAAGTGTTTTCATTTCGCGATATATTGGCTGGCGCGGACAATCTGTCTCGCGCGGCACGTTGAAAACGGAGCGAAGTGTGACGTGACTGCCTCGCTAATCGGGAGATCGCGAGAGGCAGCGCTTGGGTGTCGCGTGGGCGCGATTCACAGCAGGCGCCGCAAACACACCTCCGCTCATGCAGCGATCTCTTTCCACATGCCTGACTCGCGCTATTCTGGCGCCATCTTGTAGTTATCGTCGTCGCAAAGCCCGTCTTGCGCGGCACTACGCTTTTCTTCTCCCGCTTTACCATACCCTCCTCCTCCGCTTTCCGTCTCATAATTCAGCTGCGCCCTCCTCCTCCCCTTTCATTCTCGCGCTCTCTTCGCTATCGCCCTCTTTCCTCTCTTGCAGGCTTCGCTGTGCTCGTTCGCTAGGTTACGAGGGACAACGCTGACGCCGACGCTCGCCGCAGGAACGGGCGCCAAGGAACTGCGTTCTCAAAACGAAACTACCCACTCACGCTTCTGGAGATCGAGTTCATGCCATTACAACAACGGGCAATTGAGAGCCGAACGTGATAACCACGTGACATCCGTGCTTTATACTTTTCTAGACCACTGACGTATACTCTACATCGTACATGCTACATAGTAGAGATCAGTGGTCTAGACACATTATACTGTCATTGTGACATAAACTATGAATATCACACATGATAGAATGCGGATGCGTGTAGCATTGCCCTTATAATTCATGTTTCTTTTTTTGCTTT
Organism: Dermacentor andersoni; assembly: GCF_023375885.2. Taxonomy (NCBI): domain Eukaryota; kingdom Metazoa; phylum Arthropoda; class Arachnida; order Ixodida; family Ixodidae; genus Dermacentor; species Dermacentor andersoni. The sequence continues at coordinate 101,786,369 of NC_092818.1, forward strand.
AGAGCACAGCCCTTAGGCGCCAGTTCCTGCGGCGAGAATTAGCGTCGGCGTAACCGAGCGAACGAGCACAGTGAAAGATGAAAGAGCGCGCGCGGAGCGGGAGATGAAAGCCACGAACGGCGGAGGCCAATAAAAGCGACCCCTTCATTGACATACACGCGAGAAACTGGTCATGCGAACCCGCCCGACCGCTCGATGTGCACTCGTATATGGCCTCAGCCGTCTCGTCTCAGCGGTCTCGTTTCGATCTATCGTCTGCTCGCGTCAGCTCTCGCTAGCGCTTGTTTGGTTTGCTTGGTGTGGTCTCGTTCGCGCTTGTTTCGATTGTGATTTAGTTTGCCATTGTTTTAGAGCGCATGCTCTTAGGCGCCCATTCTTGCGGCGAGCTTTGGCGGCGTAACCGAGCGAACGAGCACGTGACCGAGCGAACTAACAAGCAGAGAGGAGGGTGCAGCGACGACGTCTATGAGATGGCGCCAGAGTAGGGCGCGTCGGCTGGTAAATTTGTCGGAGGCGGCTGCCGTGAATCATGCCCACGCGCCACCCATGCACTGGCTATGGCGATCTCCAGATTAGCGAGATAGTTGTGGCACACTTCACTCCCTTTGCAACGTGCTGCACGAAGCAGATTGTCCGCGCCAGCCAATATATCGCGAAATGAAAACACGTATGAAGTTGCGCTCAAAATTTCGCAATAAGGAGTATCGTTGACGATTTCTCTTTTTCAAATAAAGGTACCGTTTTTAGGCAGTGCTGGTTGTGCCTGTCCCTCTTTCATCGTACTGCGTCGTTCGCGCTGTATTCTATCATGTGCAACTTATACCAATTTGCTCAGTTTTCCCTTTTACAGACATGCGCGCTAACGACTAAGCTTAGCAACGTGCGTTTGTTCGGCGTGTCGGTACACATTTGGGCGTCGGAAACGAGCATGAAAATAACAGCAACGACAAAGGACAAGGGACAGGAGATATACAACAAACCACTAAGCTATTGAGCATGTTTATTTTTATTTCTTCTTTAATACACGAACAGCACCAAACCGATGGTATTGTACTACAGAATAAGTATACATCGCTACATACTCAGGGTTCAGATAAACATACGCATGCTCGCAACAAGTGCAACCTTGCACTTGTTGATTTCGGATGACTGCCTCCAAAATGAAGCGAGTATTTGTGTCAGGAACATAGCCGGAGTGAAACAGTCGGTTTACTCCCATCGCTGTTCCAAAAGATTCGAAGAGAATAAGCGTGTTTCAAATCTGCATAGGAGTGCGATTACTTTGTCTTCTTTTTTTGTATTCATGAGTAGCCTAATTTAAAAAAGAAGTTTTTGTTTAGGATAGAGATAAAGGCAGCAGCCAAGGTATTTTCTACTTTATTCTCCCCGCAGTGACCCATTTAGACATCAACATATCTGGAAAGTTAAGAAAAAAAGCTCGTCAGATGGCTCAGGTTAGGAAAATACTGTATATACTCGTGTAAAGGTCCCACTTTGTTTCTAGAATCTTGGCTGGGTGCGGCCCTTACACGAATTAGGCCGATGACGGCCCGCTAAAGGTTCGTACTGTTTTCGCAACTGTAGCAGAGGGCAAGAGAGACGCAAATGGATGTAACGCTTCAGTAAACGACCTCATATGCCGGGCTATCGTCACTGACCAGCGCTGACCCAAACAGGGTTTCCTTCTCTGGAGGCGAAATGCCACCGATCTGACTGGGAACACTGCCAACACAGCCGATATGACGCGCCACACAAAGAAAAAATGGCGCTGCGGCGCCCGCCTGAGCCACGTGGTCTGAGCGGCATCAACGGGAAAGTAGCTATCGTCATCTAGCGGCAACAGAATTAACTTCGCTTTCCGGTGGGCCGTTTTTTTCCCCAAAAAAATTTTGCCCTCCAATGTTGGGGTGCGGCCCGTGCACGAGGGTGGCCCTTACACGAGTATATACGGTAGTTGCTGCAAGGTCGTGAACAGATACATGCGTTGGATTCATGTTGTTATGCGAGTGCTTCTTTGCAATCAAATTATACCGGACATATTTCATTAGTTTTATTTGGCATGGTGTGTCCACGTGAAAACATCGCTATTCTTCCTTGTGTTTAGCGAGTGAGATCGGGGAATTTGCATTCGTTAGTAAGGCCTCACGTCCCTTTATTTCACTGAAAGGGCGCACACACACACAAGAGAAGGAGCAGGAATGTTGCAAATGCTTGATTGCCATGTCATAGCTGATTTAAAAAGAAAGCTGATCGTAATCGCTAAGAATGGCGCGCAAGGTTAGGGGGAGAAGAAGGAGCTCAAAAACAGCGCTGCAGTAACTCCAACTGTGATTTTGATCGAGGTTAATACAAATATATACACTCAGTAATAATACAAAATGTTACAGCAACGTTTTTCTTCGTGAACGCGGGCTACGAGCAAGAGCATGGGTGCTATTCTCTTTTTGTGCACTGCACGTAGATTGTTATAAAAATGCTTTGATTGTGTGTAAGTGTGGTGGATATATCAAGGCTTATTTTTGATATTGTATGTGTTATGTCCGTTTTTCGCTTTTTATAATGTGTAAAGTGCCATTAGGAAAGATGGCAAGACACTGTAAAAAATGCACAGCCTTTATTATTTATTATTGCATTATTTGAAATAATTTGGTGATGTACTATTCACACTGTTCCCTTCCCTCTACTTCTCCTTCTTCCTCTTCTGGAGTCTCCTGGGCACGACAAGCCCGCGCCTTTTGCCAGACTTATTCAGATAGTGCCCGGCGCTTGGCGACGACTTCGGGGTTGGTCCAGTCGCGCTCGGCCTACCGCCGCTTGCGTCGCTGCTCCGTCCTTCTCACTCGGCACTCGACCTCACGATTACGAGAAGCCGTACCGTCCCTAGCGCATACAGAACCCGTAGCAACTGGCAGAGGAAGTCAACCCAGCGCACCTCCGACTACCCTCCTCCTCCACGACGGTTCGCCTCCTTTCTCCTTCCCCGCTTCGCTCAACGCCGCCTAGACTTTCCTCTAGGTGGCGTTGCTTTGGCGCGTGAAGGAAGCTCCTTACTTTTCGAAACGACATCGGGGAGGGGGGGGGGGGGGGGACTCCTATTCTGTAAGAGTGCACCTAGTGGACTGTCCATTTCAACCGCCGCTGATTGGCTGGGGCCACTCGGCTCCTCGTCGCTCGCACAGCTCCAACCCCCCCCCCCCCCCCGTATGCCTTTAGAAGGTGTAGTTATAAATCGAGGTGCACCAAGGATGAAGAAACATGTGCTTGTTGCGGTAATTTTAGGGAAACGGGGAAGCACGTTTTGTTAGAATGTGAAGATATCTACCCAGTTGCCGGTTACCTCTGGCCTCCTTCAAGCCCTTGGGTTAGAGGTTAGCAGGGGGAAAGTAAACATGTCCGTAAAAGAGATTAGTAAGAGGCGATTCGAGTATTGGTGGCATAAAAATAGGGAGACCACAAACAACGGAAGCGTACAAGAACAGAAGTCCCCAGTAATGGTTAAAAATGTTTGATGCTGGAAATTCATTGCGTTTGTGTTTCCTCAAAAATATAGGTGGGACATTAGGCAAAATAAGAACAAAAGCTTGGCGGCACAAACCACCACCCCGTTTCAAAGGGGACGCTCATAGCATCCATCCGTCTATCCATCTATCCTCAGCGCGCTCTTCCGTATCTTCGCAGGCGCGCGATTTTCTTCTCCACCTCCAGGCACCTTATTCCTCCTCTGGCGCTCGCTTCCCTCGCGGTGACACACATAATCTCGCCGATTTCCCAGACGGAGCACGTACGCTTGCGCGCGAGAGAAAAAAAAAAGAAGACAAGAAAAAAAAAAATGACTTCACCACTTGGATCTGGCAATCGATTTCGCTTTCAAGCGTGTATGTTCTTGCCAGCACTATGTCAAAATTTAAAAGAATAATAAATTTCTCATTTTGATGAGGTCATGCACAAAGGCGCACTTCAACACTAACCATGCTGAGACTTGTGGCTCCTTCTATTGTGGTCGTCTTGCGCTCTCTTCTTACTGTGCACACGAATTACCAGTTCAACCGAGCTCGAACACTCTCGCGCTGATCATAAAATAACTAAGCCCGAAGATAAAGCCTGGAAATTACTTTCCGGAATATGACCTAGGAGCTAAGGAAGAAATGAAAGATAAGAGAGAAAAAAAGAGGAACGGCAGCAGGTTAGTGCAAGACATCAGTGGCTGGAAAAAAAAGCGAACGCACGCACAAGTACACATTGGCGACGTCTTACGAACAAACTGAAGATAATCAACCGTGCCACGCGGGAGGACTGCGAGCCGAGAAATCGCGTCATCAAGACGACATTTGCGAGACATCAGCCGCGGGAAGAGCGCATCGTTCTCCTCGCCGCCGCCGCGCGAAGGCAAGCAACAGTTCCGGCCTCCCGATATACAATGCATCTCCGGGCGCTTTCTTTCTGTGCAACGCGCTGTTCGTTGTCCTTCGTAGCCACTTTACCTCGTTTCGCCAGCCGTCTGTCGGCGCTGCCGCGTTTTATGGGACGCGACGCCGAACCTTCGCTTCATCCCCTTCCTCCCTCTTAATGCGCGCCACGCGTTCTGTGTGCGAGTGGCGGCAGAAGCCAAGGTGAGAGACGGTTATCTGCGTGGCGACGGGAGTCCGCTATGCGGTAAGCGCGCACCGACAATCTGCTCGAGGAGGCATATAAACCTGCAGCGGCCGCGCGGTTCCATTGTTGGTTGGTGGAAAGGAGATAGCCGAAGACGTCCCTTTCGATATGGCGCGCGCAGTGCAACATTGGCACACATGTCGGGGCGAAACAAGGGCATACGCGAGATACGGAAACGTGCGTTGACTTTTCGCTCGGTATGCATTGCGACAATGCCTTCCGCGAGGGAACAAGAGGAGAGGAGATAAGGATATGTCAGCTGGAGATAAAATAAAAGCGTCGGTTTCTCGTATTAATGCGAAAAGCTACTCGAGTAGAATTAGCATCGAGCGAAATAGCTAGCGCGGTATCTTTGAATGTGCAGAAGCTCCTTCATGCAGGATCCGATAAGAGCAAAGTGAGTTGGGCTGGCAGGCCGGTGGGAGCAAACATTTATTTTAGCCAGAAGGGAAATTGGCGAAACAGGATCCATCGACGGTTTCGAGGACGAGACAGTGTTCGTAAATCTAAGCCCGCAAATGAATTCTCTCGAGTCTCAAATAATCAGAGCGTTTTATAGCCGCGATTTATTTACCACTGCTGCGATGACATCGGTCACGAACACGCGGTCCGCCAAGTACGAAGTGGTTCGCTCGCTTAGAAAAGGCGTCGCCTATTTTATAGTTCGCGCAGTATCACTACGGAACCAAGTGAGGAATACAAATAGCCATAGCTCAATAAGGAGCCGGTATAAAACCTACCTTACCGCTGTCGTTGAAAAGTGTACATTTAGTGCATTCCACCAGTGCTATAACATACGGAGCAGTGACTTGGAGATTAACGAAGAAGCCTGAGAACAAGCTTAGCATCACGCAAAGCGCGATGGAACGAGAGATGATAGATGTAACTTTAAGAGACAGGAAGAGAGTGGTGAGCATCAGAGAGCAAACAGGGATAGCCGAGATTCTAGTTGACTCTAGTTGAAGAGAAAGTGTGTGTAGTGATTTTAAGATGAAAGGAAGAGAAAAGTGCAGTGCCGTAACTGTCTCTCAAGGGAGGGCACCTCAACAGCACTGCACGGGGTAAGGGGAGTGGGGAGAAAAAGATTAGAGAGAGAATGAAAGAGAGCGGAAAGAAAAAACAAGAAGGTTAAAGAAGAAGCAAAGCGGGGCTTACAGCCGCGCTCTCAGCTGAGTCACGTCACAAAAGCCAAGGAGGGCAGCAAGCGCTCTCTTGGCGATGGAGGCGGGGGCTGCGGGAAATAGGAGATCACCCTCCGTGCTGCACGGTAGTCCGACTCGGCGATATGAAGCACAGAGCGCGGTGCGCTCAACGTCGAAGGATGGGCAACGCAGGAGAAGGTGTTCCAGTGTCTCATCCTCGCCGCATTCCGTACACGCGGGGCTGCCTGTTCCGTGCAGTCTGTGCAATCGGGCGGCCGTGCTGTAGCAGCCGACGCGCAGCCGCAGGAGAAAGGAGCGATCCCAGCGGGAGAGGCCGGCGCGGGGGATTGAAGAGAAACAATTCCCAGTTTTACCCGAAGGCGAAGCATTGAATGCGATAGCATGGTTTAGCGTTGCACAGAAGGCGCTTCAGGAGGCTGGCGTGATGAGCCTGCCAGTAGCGTTGCAGGTATCGCCCCTCGATGGCGCAAGAGGTGGGATTAACAGAAAACACACAGACGCTGGTCGGCGCTGCCGGCGCGTTCCAGTTTCACCTTGGCTGAGCTTGAAGGTCAGATTTGCGGTACCGGGCGTTTTCTGGGTCTTTACCTGGAGTAGTAGAGCTGTCGCGCTAAAAAATATCCTAGGAGGCCTGAGCCCTTCTTGTGAAGTGTGAATGCGAAAGCATCAAGATTAAATTGAACGCCGTTGAGCGGTGCTTCGAGTTATGAACTCGCAGGCCAAGCGAGCGCGTTGAGACGTTTGGCGCGTTTTGATTTGGCCTTACCGAGGCGCAGTTAGAACGCAGACGATAGCTTGCGCGCACAAAGAACGCGCGGATAACACAAACTTTCGAGAGTGAGAGCGAGGGTGACGTGGCGTCGCGGCGATGTCTTCTTCCCTGACGCAACACCTTGCTACTGCGGCCGCAGGTGTGCGCTTTCGCCCACTTTACTCCGTTTCGGCGCTTCGCCGTGCTCCCTCAGGGGTTGCAGAATCTATAGCATTTCCTTCTATAGATCACTACTCCTACCACTACTCCGTCCCAGCCAATGGGAATTTAGGTGCCGTTTCGCTGCTACAGACGCGGGACGCCGCGTTTTACGCTCAATGAGCCATTTGACGCTTTCACATCAAGATGGAACTGGGCAGACAATGTAATGCGTAGGGCAGATAACCGGTGGACCATTACAGAATGGTTGCCAAGGGAAGGGAAGCGCAGTCGTGGACGGCAGAACATTAGGCAGGGGGATGAAATGAGAAAATTTGCAGGCGCAAGTTAGGTTAGCGGTAATTGGAGAACGCTGGGAGAGCTAGGCCTTCGTCCTGCAGTGGACATAAAAATAAGCCGCCGCCTCCGCCGCCGCCTGCTGCTGCTACTGCTGCTGCTGATGATGATGATGTGTAGGAACTCGAGTGAAGATGGGGGAAGTGAAACTGGTGGAATTCAGGTACTGAAGGGGAATGCAAGGAGGCCTCAATATATTGCTACATGTACAGAGTATAGATTAATCAGTGAATGAGCGAATGTTGGTTGACGTTCGTGATTTGAACGCGGTGAGAAAAGACGAAATATGCCGAAAGGAATCATGCAAGGAAAGTAACCAGTCTCGTTTGTGTGACTCCTTCAGTTGCGTGTCTTTCCGTCTTTTCGCTCGACATGACATGAATATTTTTGCCTTTACACCTAAAGTGGTTGAACTGCTACGTGTACTATTTGCTTTGAGCGACCATTCTCAAATCAAAGTTTCACCGCCAGTTTTCTATCCACTTCCAGGAAATGGCACTGGATTTAATGGATAACTTTTTCTAGATGCGCATATTCACAACTGTATTAGACAATGTTTTCACGAAGACATAACATTCTCATGTATACAACACGATTCATTTGCTTCCTTCAGTAAAAGTAGAGGTTAAAATACCTCGTAAGCCTGGACTGCCAGATTATTGTGTTCAGAACTTTGCCTATAATTCTTTCTGCCATCACTAATTCAATTTATCCTTTTAACGTCAGCGCTGGGTTAAGCCGGTCTATGCACTGGCTATATCACGTCTGGCTCTATATAAGTGGCTATATTTCTTTCCCTTTCTTCTTATTTCTCCGTTTCCTTTCTCCTCCTCCTGTCCACGTTTCTTCTGGAGAAAACGACAATATTAGCGGAAAAAGCAAAGATCAAAATTTACTTTTTTTAAATCTCACGCGCGAACCATAGCACTAGTGTCGTCGAGTCATGATTTCACTGCACGAAATTTGCTCATGTGATTACCTTTTGTGCAACAAAAGCGCATCAAGGTTGTCCTTTTCAGTTCGTCATCTAATTTAGAACGCAACGCGAGCCTTCTTTATTAATAACGAAATAACTATAGGGCGCGTGAGGTACTGCTATAATTCATGACGTCACGGTAATCTTGTTCCGGCATTTCACGGTGGCGTCGCTAGCCGTTTAACCTTCTACGCTGCTTCTGACATACAACCTGGACTCAAGCAAGCACTAGAGAGAATTTGCTAGGAGTGTTCTCTACCAATCTTACGTATGTCGCCATTTCGCGTTTCTTTATAGAACCGCAGTGTTATAGAACTACAGCGCTTCGCTCATTCACTCGCAACTCTCTCAGCGCGAAGTTGCGTTTGTTTACGAAGTAGTCAATGACTTGGTCAATGTGAAGCGGCACAACGGCAGTACTTGGCCGTATACCTTCATCGGCTTCCTATCGTCACTCCGCCCGTATATGCGGGAAAACGCCGGAGGTTTCAGGAAGGTCAAGTGTGCTTCGGTGAGCTTGAGGTCAAACGCGGCTCAGCAGATCTAGGCCTCGTTCTTCCCACAGATTGTACACACACATACAAAAAGTCGACACACTGGATAGGAGTCCAATTAATGTTCAAACTTGGAAATGGGTCAGATAAGGGCCCCCGGTGCGACGGAACCGGTCGCTCGTTCGATGAAACACGTAAGAAAAGAAGGAGCAGGAAAGTTAAAGCACCGAAGAAACAAAAAAGAGACAAAGTGTTAAGCCGAAAGTCTTCACTTCGCAGACAGCTTCTCGGTGTCGGGCAGGCAGGCATGCTGTACAAGCAGGCTGGCGGGCAGCGGTTAAACGTGTATGCAGCTGATCAGAGCCGACGCATACACGATGCAATTCGGCAATCAAACCGCGAGATACGCCGCCCTGCTCGCCGCGAAAACTCGCTCGCTCCGCGGTGAGCGTGAGTGCCGTTGTATAAATGTGTATCGTTCTAAGAAGGGGGGTATGTGCGCGCTGGGCGGCCAGACGGGTGCCCGTCCAAGGTTGCCGAGCGATTTTTTCTGCTAACCCGGACTCGACCGCAAACGTCGCTCGCGCAGCGAAGGTGGAGTGGCAAGGACGCGGCGGAGGGGGGGGGGGGGGGGCTTTGCTCTCGGAAAACCGTTCGTAATTGCTCATCAAGAAAGCGAGTTCCTTGATCAAAGCTGCCCAGTTGACGAACACCGAACGACGAAGGAGAAAGAAGAACAAAACAAAACAACGAGACAGCTGTGGAGGCAGAGTGGACCCCGTCCTTGTCTCGTCAACGCCGTGTGCACTGTTACGAACTAGAGTGTAACACGTCAGCTCAGCTCCACCATTCTAAGCAAACTGGCTTTCTTCTCGTGATCCTATATCGCAAAATTTTTAAATCTCTGAATATAAAGGCGCTTGTGTTACAAGCACCAGTTCCTATAGTTCGGACATGCGCTAATTAGGAAGTAAACATGTTTTGAGCGACGACTAAACGAAAGTATTGCGTAGCATTTAGCGATGGCTTGCCTGGCGGCAATAGCGACGAGAAGGACGATGACGGCCCGACGACGACTGAAGGTAGACGGTGGCAACATGGAGCAGAGGAAGTTGCATGTTTGTCAACGTGTTCAGACGCGTTACCGAGAACGTTGTCGTCGCAACGGCAATGTCGATGCTAATGAATAAGTATATAAAGGGGCCTATTAGCAAGGTTCGTACGTGGGTCCCGTCGATACTGAGCTCGGAACTCCGCTCACTCGAACGTCGAGTATGGTTTCATAGACAAAAAGAACCTAACGACCACGTCGTTCCCGTGCAGAGGGCTACAAATATTGCACGATGATTGCAACATCTTGGAACCGCAGTGCACGCCGGTCATTCTTGTGGGTACTTTCTCCTTTGCTTGAAGTAGCGTCGATCGGAATGTCACGCTGTTGCGACGGGCTTGCTTTCAATGCACTCGAGAACTATGCGACACAAAAGTAACGTTGCTGAGAGATGTTCTTCTTTTTTTCTTTTTCTGTACGTTCTTTCTAATAACATCCGCTCGCTTGCCTATCAGAGAGCCCTAAAAGCAACATCCTCAAGGATGACTAACTGAGAATGCGGCCTCAGTACCACAGCAGGTGATTAGATGAGAGGAATTATTAAAAAGAGACGTCTCATCGGCTTCATTGGGGAAAGGGAACGAGAAAGGGGGATAAGGATCACTATGAGAGCCTGACGTGCGAAGTCCGTGACACCCGCCGCGATGGTCCAGTGGCTATGGCGTTGCGCTGTCGAGCTCGAGGTCACGGGTTCGGTCCCATCAGTCGCGGCCACTTTCCGATTGGGCGAAATGCAAAAGCGCTCGCGCGCTTAGGTTTAGGTGCACGTTGTAGAGAACGCAAGGCGGCCAAGAATTAATCCACATATAGTCCCACGCTTCCATGAACCTTCCGTCATCCCATTGTGAACAAGGCTTCCGTAGCGAAGCCGAAACGTCTTTTAGATTTTTTCATTTTTTTTAGCACTTCTATGTTGGTCGGTGTCCTTCGTTTTATTTCTTCAATGCTTCATCCCGACCAGACGGGCTTCCGTCGAACCCTCGATAGCTTCCATGAACCTTCCGTCATCCCATTGTGAACAAGGCTTCCGTAGCGAAGCCGAAACGTCTTTTAGATTTTTTCATTTTTTTTAGCACTTCTATGTTGGTCGGTGTCCTTCGTTTTATTTCTTCAATGCTTCATCCCGACCAGACGGGCTTCCGTCGAACCCTCGATTTCAGTCCCACGCTATGGCGTTCCTCATAATCAGATCGTGGTTTTGGCATGTAAAAGCCTAGAATTTTTAAGTTCGTGTAATGAGTTGAGTGTTTCCTCATAGCGTTATTCAGTGGACGTCGCCAGTCACGTAGAAGGACACCAGTGCACACGCGGCCTTGGTCCGCTGCTTATCGCGGAATATCTGCTCTCTCGCGCATGCCTACACGAGGTGGTAGAATTATAGGAATTTGGGGTCACTTCGTCGGAGCATGCGTAACATCTCACTCGCGGCGCTATAGATTCGGATCGTCGAAGGTCGTTGCGTTGCCGTCGCCGCTAGTCCGCAAGGAAGCGATGTCGTCCGTCAATACGTGATATATGCACAGCTCTGACCTTAGTGATCAGCACGTGGGGCCCCCAGTGTTTATATCCCTTTGGTTAGAAGGTCGTCGACCTCGGGGGTTGTAGTTCCAGGAGGTCGCCTCCGCGGCTTTGTACATAGGCAGCATCTTTCCTCTTCAAGGCGTATAGCCGGAAGTGGCGAGGCTCTAACTGGGAGCTAGGGGTGAAAGAGTACATATAGCGCCTCGGCTCTCGCGCCCACAGGCCTGCACGTTGCGTGGTTGCCATTAGCATATTACTATTTATTTAGTATTAATCAACTAATAGTTTACCTCTAACGTCGCGAAATGGAGTATAAAAGATATTGACCATGTCTTCACCACAACAGTAGTTTGAGGACAGAGTTGAATTGGTATTTATTTACAAGCTATACCTCAAACTCTATCTCAAAGCAGGACAAAACAAGACTAAAGAGCGAGCTTTGACAGCTCTGACTGCTCGTTATAGGGCTGAGGTACTTAGAGAGCTATTGTTGAATTGTGCTTAATAATTGGTGTGATTGCGTGACCGCATAGCTTTAAAGGGGGGCAATATTGACCTTACTATGCGCACTACGCACGATATTGCTGCTCAAAGTGCAGATGTAGCGATGGTGCCTTCACGCGGCCGTCGAAGCAGGTGCAGGAAGTCAGCGACGCGCGCGTGAGAGGAAAGACGCGCTACAGCGCACGCGGAAAGTAAGACTTAAAAGAGAGAGGATAAAGAAATACACTGTCTCTTTTTCTTTCCTTTGCGTGACCGCTCGCTGTGTACTTCGTCCATTAGTTAAATCACCTTCTAAAAGCCTCCAGCCTCGCAAAAAAAAAGGAAGAAAAGAAAAGGCACGACGCAAGCACCGCCTTTCCTGTGTTTTCCGTCTGCCTGCTTCGACACACCGCCACAATATTATTTTCATTTTTGGCTTTTACGCTTGCCCTTAGAGTACACCAACCTCAGAACACTGCACTTAATAAATAAATAAATAAAAAAATAAATAAATAAATAAATTTGTTCATTTATTCATTCATTCACATACTTTCCAGGCTCGAAGGCACTATAGAAAGGAGTGGCATACATGGACAACAATGACATACATGTGCAGCAACAAAGCTTTTTTTTAAAAAAAATATGTGGTTATACGTGCCAAAACCACGCGTCCTGATTATGAGACACGCCGTAGTTCGGGACCCCGGTAACTTGAAACACCAGGGGTTCTTTAACGTGCACCTGAACATACATACGCGCGTGTTCTCGCCCCCATCAAATCGTGGCCGCCATGGCCGGGATTCGATCCCGCGACCTCGTACTCAGCAGCCCAACAGCGTAGCCACTGCGCAACCACGGCGGGTAGCAGTAAAGCTTCAACCCACCGCGTTGTTTACGGCTGTATTGAAACTTGCATTGTCCGGAACGGCGGCTATGGAAGCAGGCAGGTGGTCCAATCCAAACTTCTTGGAATAAAGGAATCCTGACACAACTTTGTTCGACAATACGCTACACCAACTATAAGTTTCTGATCCCAACGGGACGATATGTATGACGGACGTATTATAAGTTGTTCAATTACAGAATGGGTTTGAAATTAGCGATCTATTGAAAAAGACATAATCGTGCACATTTACGACGGGATAAGAGCTCGGGGGGGGGGGGGGGGGGGCATTCTGTAAAAGTCCACCTAGTGGAATGTCCATTTCGGCCGCCGCTGATTGGATGCAAGAAGAGACGAGTGGCCCCAGCCAATCAGCAGCGGCCGAAATGGACAGTCCACTAAGTGGACTCATAGAATATCTCCCCTGGTAGACTAAGAACAAGTTTCATTGACGTAAGACAAATAAACAATATAAAACGAGAAGCACGATCTTGAACACTTTCAATTAGTTGTATTAAGGTAGCTTGAGGAGGGTTTCAGATTGCCGAAGCATACTCTAGTTTAGAGCGAACAAATGTCTTGTAATGAGTTAGCTTCAGTTCACTCGGTACAGCTTTAATGTTATCGTGTAGGTACCCTAGTGCACGACTGACATTGTTAATCACGTCTTCAATATGTACCTTCCATGAAAGGTTATTGGTGATATAAAGTCCAAGATACCTGTAGGAACTAGTCAACAGAGTCTAGTCTGGTACCGTTGATGAAATAAGAAAGTTCATTAGTATTGGTGTTTAGACGATGATATACATGCATATATTTACATGTGTTAATATTGAGATTCATGCGCCAGTTGTTACAACACGAAGAAATTCTGTCAAGGTCACTTTGTAGTTTACGAGAGTCATCAGGGCTAGTAATTTTGTGGTAGATTACACAATCGTCCGCAAATAATTTAATAGAAGAAAACTGAACACTTCTGGTGAGCCGTTAATAAAAAGTCAGAGCAGGGACCCAAGGACAGATCCTTGTGGAACTCCAGATGTTACAGGTTCACAAGATGAAGAAGAATTGTTAGCAACTACGTACTGTGAACGACCTTATATAAAGTATTTAACCCAAGAAAGAACATATTTCTGAAGGTGTAATTCAGTAAGCTTTAGAAAAAGTAGGTCGTGAGAAACAGTGTCGAAAGCTTTAGCGAAGTCAAGAAAAATGTAGGCAGGATACACTAATTAACTAATGAATTATTAACATTAAGACACATGTTGTAATCGGGAAATCGAAGCCGAGCAGTAGTGTGCAGATCATATATCAATTTTAATAAGCCGGTGATATATGCCGGTGATAGTGCTGTTTCAATTTCACATGTATTTACCAACCCTACTGATTAAACAGAACGATGAACTAGAAAAAGTAGGATGAAGTCATGTTTGCACAATTTGTAAGCCTATTACAATTTTCAAGACATCCGGCCTTAAAGTGTGCTATAATAAATGCATGGGTGTTCCAGGTAAACATTTTCCAAAAGATTCCATCGAACAGTTCGGGATGAACTTAAAGGGACACTAAAGTGAAAAATGATTTCTTCTGCATCAGTAAATTACCTTTCTACAACACCAAAAAACACCACTCTTACAACGATAAGACGTTTGGTAAGCCAGAAAAAGCGCAAGAACGAAATACGGGCGGCGACGCCTACTTAAGTTCCCGCACCTGGTGGCTGTGACGTCATGGATTTTTATGGCATCTTCTAGGCCCTACTAATTAAATATAGCGGTACAGGTTGACTACATTGTGTTCTAAAGGAACCAAATATTAAACATGGAAAGTTTCGGGAACCTTTACTCAGCCAACGCTGCCCAAATGCGAAAACATACTTTGGCATCCCTGACGTCACGCTGACGTACCGGCACTGGGGTTTCGGCGCGAAATTCAAATACCGATACTTGGACCTTCATTTTCTCATCTAATAAACAAACTATCTTTTTGAAAGGAACTGCCTGCAGGATTCTGAAACAATGCTTCATTAGCCTAAACTGTTTTATTCTTTCGCTTTAGTGTCCCTTTAACTGTAACGCCAATGCTTCTTCAGCAGATTTAGAATAAGGATATCTCGAGTGTGGCGCTAGTCTTGGAATTTCTGCTACACAGACGTTACTTTATCGCAGCTTGGTTTTTATTTCGCAATTAAAACATGTGCCGTAAAGTTAATCATGCAAATATAGATTAGTGACATATCTATTTTTATTATCCACCTGGGCATTACGATTTGTCGCGCAAGTATAACGTCTGTCTCTTCAGGCGATTGATCTGAACAGGTTGAATTGCGCTATATGCTCCGTGCACTTCAGAAAAAAAAAGCTTTACGAACACACACACACACGCACACACACACACAGACGGTGCAATCGTGTTATTATAGCATATGTACTACGATATATGTGAGTAGAAGTTGGCGCTTTATAAGCATTAGCGTGTTGGTACCGATACAAAGTTCAGAGTAAACAAGCTATAATCTTGCTTTTGGTCATTTCAAGTGACCTTTCGCACAATTAATAG
Source organism: Dermacentor andersoni (assembly GCF_023375885.2). Classification (NCBI taxonomy): domain Eukaryota; kingdom Metazoa; phylum Arthropoda; class Arachnida; order Ixodida; family Ixodidae; genus Dermacentor; species Dermacentor andersoni. The sequence goes on from NC_092818.1 coordinate 101,801,479, forward strand.
GTAATTGGAAAAAAAGTAATTTAGAAATACCAATCTCGGAAACATGTCTTGATACGAAGCAGCAATTCTGTGGGTGTCCATTTGCCTTCTCAGCACGCTCCTATTCGCTTTAGTGCTTTGCGCCGTGCTCTATGCGCCCGTAACTAATAGTGATCGTAACGGTCAGTTGAAGTATAGTTCGGGAAGCGGCGTTTGGGATAAAATGCGATAACGAGGCTAGGACAGTGTTCGAGTACATAAGAACACACGTGTTTTAGACAGCTGTTTTTAAGGCACACGACCTTCCACCAACTTGTACAAGCTGAAATGAATGAATGAATGAATGAATGAATGAATGAATGAATGAATGAATGAAATCCAGTATCTGCGGCATTCACGTAGCTTACACGTGCTCGACGGTGCTGAAAACCACTGGCGACCGGAAAATGCCGGAGACCACGCAGCAGTTGAGTAGAATTTGTTGCTGGCCGAGTTGGTTGATATCTGATGAATACATTGTTGCGCCAAAAGGAAAATAAAGACTTAGGAGGGAAAGTTCTTACTCTCCCTCCTAATTCTTTATTTTCCTTTTGGCGCAACGATGTACTCATTAGACCACGCATTAGACGGACGGCACAAGCCAGTTGTGTTGACCGGGGCTCGCCAAGCAGGTGAGCAATCTCACTTCACCGAAGCGGACCTTTCCGCGAACGCGGGCGGCCAGCGCGCGTGAGAGCTGTGCAAACGAAGCAACATTGTCGTGTTTGCCCTGGGCGGATGTGCGCCGGCTAGGACGGTGACTCGCCCACCCACGTGCACAGCGTCGACAATCTTCCGCGATTCACGTATCTACGTATATACACCACCGGTGACCCATCTGGTCGATGTTGTTGTTGCGTTGCGGCTAAGGGAAATATTTCTCTGCGTTATTGACGCAGATAAGCGGAATAGTTGGTGCATTGACCGACGTGTACAGCGTAAGGTCACTATGAACTGACGTGTCTTTCTGTACCCTGTTCCTTGTTGCTTTGCTCTGTGAGTGTAACACATTCTCTGAATGTTTGCATTTTAAGTGCCTATACGAGTGCTCACTCGTGTGGAGTGTAAATGAGTTTCTTTTTTTTCAATTTTGTGTTGCAATCGCAAGGTTGCTTTTCACATTTTGTCTACTGTTTCATACACCTATAGCTCGTTGTAGTGACATAGCAACTGCGCTCTTCAGTCTGCGTACTGTGCAATTACATACTTGCGTTTACGCTACTGTAACAATATATTTATGGAAAATAATGGTGATTTAGCGGTAAATGCGATAAAAATGCGTTAGCGTTACATCGCGTCTCTTTGAATTCTCGGATCCGTGGTTTAAACCGCGTTCACCACATCGCAAAGTGTTGTTCAGGAGCTCACTCGACAGACACACGTCCTGCCTCCTCTAGGAGCGAAGGGCAACTGACGATTTTTCGTGTTTGTGTGTACGTATATATATACTTCCTAATGTAATTAAGAACTACAAGTAATTTCCCCGATGCTGTCCGTGGTGTCATTGTTGGCTTCTTATGATATGAGTACTAAAAATCGATTTGGTTAGATTATGGCGTTCTTTACGTGTCAAAACCACTATCTGATTATGAGGCAAGCCGTGGTGGGGGACTCCGGAAATTCGGACCATCTGGGGTTCCTTATCATGCACCTACATCTAAGTGAACGGGTGCTTTCGACTAATAATAATAATTAAGAAATATCGGGACCCTCGGTTTATATACGTATAGATGTATATATACCTCTATCATGTTACCGGCTTTCCACACTTTACCCACATACACTATTTTCCACTTTGAAACTCCTAATGCTAACGCATTAAAAAGAAAAGTTATTACTGGCTACCATGACCGCCTAGAAATATGATGGCTTTTTAATAAGAGTGTGCAAATATTCGACACTAACGAATAACAAATCGAATAACCACCATTCGACGAATAATCATTGTCCGGAAATTTTTTCGACTGTTTTCGGCTGTACGTGATCAAACACGAAATTAAAGCAATAATGTGATAACTTTTACCGTATCCATAGAGGAAATCACAGTGTACAGCACACGCTGCATCGCTCAAGCAGCCAGACTTTCCAGACTAGACATTATCACTCGCAATAAAACGTTATTTGAATCCTGCAAACCGCCACTGGGCAGTAGGTATTGTTTGGTTCTATTTAAACAGTGGGTCCCAACTAACGTGTGTGAAGCTATTTAAGAACCCGCTGCGGTGGCTTGGCGGCTATGGTGTTGCGCCGCTAGGCACGAGGTCACGGAATCAAATCCCGGCCGCGACGGTCGCATTTGGACAGAGGCAAAATGCAAAAACGCCCGTGTCCGTTCCGTTGGGGACATGGTAAAGATCGCCTGGTGGTCAAAATTAATCCGCAGTCCCCCACTACAGCGTGCCTTATAATCAAATCGTGGTTTTGGCACGTAAAACCCCAGAATTCAATTCAAGCCATATTAAAAAAAAAAAGCGGCTTTAATATACGATGATGAGAACCAATGGTGTTCACAGCTGCACCACAGATAAATCAATGATGCAGTAAAGAACTGGGTTTTGGAGCGCTCCGCAGCACCAACTCATCACCAACCTTAACGCTGTAGCGACAGCTGCGTTTCACTGAAATCAAAGCACTTTCTAGGTCTGTCTCTCAAGCATATAGCAATGTAAAAAAGAAATAAAAGATTCACACCCAATGTGCATCCAGGAATCTACGCCAAGCGGAGCTTTTGTGAAGAGGCTCATCAAATGCTATAAGTTTGTCCGTTTCATTCCTGCGTATTTGGCGTAAAGGAAACTGGAGCGTGTGTTTGTGCTTTAGCGCTACGCTTTACATGTATATGACACGCGGCGGTCATCGCAAAGGGCTAGTTGGCGTTATTGACACTATAAAGCTATACTCGCCATTGCACAATTGGCTGCTTGTACGTACAGTCGTGGACAGAATATTATGGACCATGAAATCTAAGAAAAAGCTGGTATTTGCATTTTGGACCTCGACTAGAATATGCTAACAACGTTGTCGTGGGCAGTTTTACTGGTTACTGGTACAGGCTGCTCGGGAATTGAACGTTTTCGGAGATCCCGTGGTCCATTTTATTCTGTCCGCGACTGTACGTGCTGGGGGCCCGAGGTTCGATCCGACCATCGGGCACGTCATTCACCTTTTTTTTTTTTTTCTAATGTGAGAGCTATTCGGCAAGGCAACAGCAGCACCCAGCAGCTACTGTCAGGAAACACCGCGAAGGTTCGCCCAACAAAGCTTCGGCTGATCTTTATCCTCAGCGTGAGATGAAACTAAGCGATGGCTGAGTTTGCCATTTTTATATATGTCGCAGACGCGACACGGAGCAAGTATAGCAAGGGCGAACTAGGATTGAAGCGGGTGGTCTGAATGCCGCCTCGTTGATGCACAATCGCGTTGACCTGCAGGGGAGGCCGCGTGGTATAGTCAGTGTTATAGGACTCGCATGCGCAGTGGGCCTAACGTGTCACGGTAATGTATTGCGCAAAGGTAAAGCCTTCTTTTCGCGAATTGTTCTCCCGTACGTACAAGTGCGTACTTTCGTCGCAAAATGGCTACGCGCTGAAAGCAGCGCATTTATGACATTTTCAGACCACGAGTTATAGCAGTTATGCCGGAAGCGGAGAGCTCTTGTCCCCCTCTTATCAGGCATCGATGGAAAAAGACGAGTACAAGGTACTGGAGTCGCAGAAAAGCCTTCTGGAAGAAGGTGTTGCATTCATAACTGCGGTTATGGCGGAGACTCCCGAGGCCGTGTTGTGATTTCCGCTATGGTCACGTTTATTTGCGCTGCGAATGTAGGCATGCATGCACATGCATGCCTACATGCATGCCTACATGCATGCCCAGTCATGCGCACACATGTGTGCGCATGACTGGGCCACACGACCGGCGCTAATGCCCGTATAGTAACGCTGTTCATGTGTGCGGTGCTTGTTTGATATTTCTTCATGTGTTCCTCTAACTTATTCTTGCTTGAGCATTGTATTTGGGGATATTGGGATAACCGGCCCTAAGGATGCCTATCTCTCCAGTTTGTTATAATAAATAACAAAGCTGTCGCTGTTTTTTTTTTTTTTTCGTTTTCGCGTGTTTAGTGTCTAATCCACATAGCATCAACTAAATGAAATTAGTGAATTAAGGCTGAATGTTGTAAAAGTCTCATTTGTTACGTTATTCAAAACGAAACAGGCGGCAACTACACCGAAAGACGCAAAAGCGACTTTTGTCTTCTTTTTGAAACTACCTTTTTAACTGATTTCTTTTTTTTCTTCTAGTAACAGCACTAACACTGGCGTACTGTACCGCTTATAGTGATCACATATGTGCGGTGACAGAACATATAGTTAGATTTGTTCCTTTCATTTTCTACCCCGCAGCTGTACTATATACTGACAGGTCAATTTGGGCAAACCCTGTTTGTTTCTGGCTCCTCCAGCGCAGGAATTCCTCCAGCGTTGCGCGTGACACGAGGCATTCACTCCCTTGTCGCTCTGAGGCGGGCACTTAGTACGCAGCTCGTCTTTGTTTTCCGCTTCGTATGCCACATCTGTCAGCGTTACGACAGCGGCTGTGAGATCTGTGCGTAGAAAAGGCCACGGTTGACTTCCCAAGGCCAACAATGCACAAGTGCATTTCGTGGCGATGTGTGTGCGGTTTCTTTTATTTTTCGCTGAAGGTTATGTGCAAAAGCATCCGAAGAGACGCAGGAAAAAATTAACAAAGGGAGAGACTGCACGTAACTTTCGACGAGAAGAAAAACAAGGAAAAGAAGACGGATACAGTTCGTTGGCAGCGAAGAGTAGAAGGGCGGTAGTGACGTGCTGGCCGCCATTGTGATACGCGCAGAACTTTCCACTTATAGTGAGCGCCGTTTACGTTCTTAAATATAAGAATCGTGGCTGAGTGTTCGAGTGTCGTACACAGATCAACAAGGAACAAGTTAGATGGATATTATAGTGCATCCACAGAGGGCGCAATAACTTCTGTCCAGGCACTCGTATAGAGGAATTAGCTCGCCCGCGAACATGCATCTAGATCTAAGAGTAGAAAAGATACCTTAACGCTGGCGCCTACACTCTTAGGCAAAGTTACACCCTTTGGCTTGCCCCTTCTGCCACACAACAATAATCGTTATCTGCCTTGATGCGTTTCCTTTCTTTAACGCTGCGAGCCAGGGACTTTCCAGTAACGATCGGCACACGCGTAATCAGAAGCGGTACTCCAAAGGGTGTAAACTGTTCTATGCTGATAACGCGCGTGCCGTTCGTTACTGGAAAGTACCGGGCTCGCATCGTTAAAGAAAGGAAACGCATGAAGCCAGATAACGATTATTGTTGTGTGGCAGAAGGGGCAAGCCAAAGGGTGTAACTTTGCCTAAGAGTGTATACTTGTATTTTTTCTGCACTTTGATTCCTCCCTTTGTTTTCTTGTTATTTCTACTTTTCAGATAAAAAAGAATGGTTAATTTCCCCTGTGTTTTTCTAGGCTGCACTGTCTACTGGCTTCATTAGGTTGTAAAGAGCACAAACCGAGCCCCTCCGTCCCCCTTATTCTTTTTGCTCCTCGCAGAAAGAAGCACACCCGGTTGGAAGAGTTAACGAAAGTCCCGGTAAACGACGACTTGCGACAAGGATTAGGTCTGCGACCAGTTGTACCAGAACAACTATGTTTTTCATATGGTCAAAAGACAACGTAATCTCGATGCTTCGTCCTATTTCATTTATTCCTTTGTCAGATTTTTGAAAACGTGCGCCGCTTTCATCTGTAACCCCGAAAGCAACAACTGTGCGAGCTCACGAAACGCGCATCATTGTTTAACGTGATAGGCATCAGACATTATCTGTAATCAAGTATAGACGTGTTGGTAGCCGAGCCTAATGAAACCTTCTTTATTTGGTCGCGGCGTCATAAATAAGTGGTTGCGCAGGCGTGCGATCATGGCCTTCGTTAGCAGAGCTTTCGAACTTTTCTGACGCCGTGGATACCGCTGGTGCCGTCTTACCAACGAAAAAAAAAAAGAAGGCTTATTGATTTCATCTCTCAGTATGAATATGTATGAGAACGCGATAGATATTCGTTATCCTTAGCGTCAGTGTCGTATGTTTTATGGTGTATTACGACAAGATTAATAATTTTGTATAAGTTTATTGTGACTAGGTCTGCGACCGGAGATTCTGGCGATCTGTAAATGATTCACTGCCTATGACAGCGAATATATAGGGACGATGTATGATACATGCCTTCTTTATTTAAACATTTGTATGCCTCCCTTGCGAATATGTGGTCATTTACACTTCCAGCATTTGAGGTAGATCTTACCTCTAGGGCTTAATTTACATTACGAAAGAAAAGATTCCACGTATTGTGATTTTATCTTTAATTTGACGCGTTAAAACCATTTTGTGAGTTAGATGAATAACATCGTAATACAATTCTTTTCTGTACTTTGCGGTTCAGACTGCACAGTAGTGTTAGGGCATCGAGTAGTGTTAGAGTTATTGGTTCGTGCCATGCTAATAACGAGTTCCTGCTTCATATTTTCCCTTAGTACACTTTCGAAGAAAGATAGCTAACCAAAAAAGTTGGGGCGTGTGACAAAAAAAAATGGTGTCGCATTTTCAAGCAATCCACATATAGAACCATTCGTTCACGGAAAACACCGAGTTACTGGGTCAGCGTGCTGCGCAGAAGCCAACGATTGTGATTCTGTGCTGCGCTTATTTACACAGCATAGTGGATCACGACGTTATCATTCATCGCTAAGTAGAACTGCACTTCGCTTTCGCTGCAGGGCGCGCCTCAGGCCGAATTATTCCGCACCCATCCGAAGACAGGAAACATTCCCGAGATTTCGCACATCACAAATGGCAAGAGAGAGAGAGAGAGAGGCATTACGCAATTGGCTTCAGACAGGAAAGCTGCTGACGTAACGACTGCGTCCTACAGAGGTAAAGGCCCGCGGGAGCATTCTCGTCAAAACAAAAGAGCCCACGGCGAAAAATCCTGCCGCCGCAGCCGCACGGGACAGTTGGCACAGAGGAAAGGAACGCGGAGAGAGGGAGCAGGATGGAGAGGAGGAGTGATGCGGGGAAGAAGCAAGGGAGCGCGTCGTCACGCGCTTGTCTCAAACCGGAACTACGCAGAGCGCCGCCGCCGCCGGTCCTGCCGCACAGCAGCCGCCGAGTCGGTTGAGAGGCCGACCCAACAAACCAACGCGGACGGCGCAGCGAGCCAGGAGCCGGAGGAGCGCGCCAACGTCAAACGCGGTAGCAGCAGGGCCCTCGCTCGCGTGCGGCCGACCGGCCGGCAACTGAAAATTCCCCGAGGCCTCGCCAAGCGGTCACCATGGAGGGCTTCCCGAACGACGAGGTGAGCCTGCCCGGCTGCTTCGTGGTCAAGTACCTGGGCGTGCAGGACGCGACCGGACTGTGGGGACTGAAGCACACGCGGCGAGCCGTCGACGACCTCGTGGCCGCCGCCAAGAGCGGCAAGCTCACGAGCGCGCACATGCCCATGGTGAAGCTCGAGGTGTCCGACAAAGGCGTGACGCTCGTCGAGCTCGGCGCCGGGGCTGCAGGAGTGCCGAGAGGGAGTGCCAACAACCGGCTCAAGCCTTCGCCGTACCCGGCATCGGTGGGAGTGAACGGCGTCGGCGGGGCTCCCGTGTCGTGCGTGTACCCCATCGAGTGCATCTCGTACGGCGTCCAGGACGTTAGCTACAGCAAGGTGGTGGCCATGATTGTGGTGCGCGAGTCGGCGTCCGCGTCGCTGCAGCACCTGCACGAGCACCCGTTCCGGTGCCACGCGTTCGTGTGCGAGAGCAAGGCGGTGGCCAAGCGGCTCACGCTCACGCTGGCCGCCGCCTTCCGCGAGTTCAGCAAGATGGTCAAGAGCACCAGGACCCGCGAGCTGTACACCAAGAAGTTCGCCATCGACCTGCGCGGCGAAGAGGACGGCGAATGCGTGCCGGAGGACTCCGAGGCGTAGCCGTGTCAGAGACGACCGGCCTGTCACCGTTGAAGTTTCGACCGCGAAGACCGTTTCGTGCGTGTGCGGCCGACGATGCCATCTATGGCCTATTCGTACGCCTCTTGTGTCCTTGCGTACGCTGGATGTGCCTGCCGCGGCTTCCTAACTTTAGGCACTTTCTTGTTGTTACTTCTCCTAAAACTTCGTTCCACCCGCGGCATCTGGCCTGCACCGCCCTTTTCACGTAAGGTGTTATCGGGTCCAGGGCGGCGTACCGGCACTCTAGACTACGTCTTCGAGTTGAATTTACACTGCATGCGTCGGCCAGGCACGAACCACGCGATGGCGCTTTTAAAACTTGCGCAATCGCATCTTCGCGTTCGCCCCACTATTTAGCTACTCGTTAGTTTGGCGTCAAAACGTTGACCGCCTAACGCCATGCAGCCTCAAACTTCGCGCAGTTCTTTTTGTTTGCTGCTCCTCGGTGATGTGAGTTAATATCACACTAGTGCGCCAGTCCCGTTTAACGTAGAAACGGGTTCCAGGAGTGAACAGCAGCCTAAGTCAGTGTGTTCGGCCGAAGAAGAAAAGAAACGAAGGCCATTATTAGCCAGGCGCGTGCCATTGGTCCTGCTAAAATTTATAGCGCGCACACGAGCGCATGCAAATAGTGCGAGCTTCGTTCAAAGCCCGACGCTCGTTTTGACTTGGCTATCAACCAAGCCTGCAATGTATACGCAGTCGACCGCACTCGTGTGTTTGGTCGCCCCCGTATTTTGTTGCTCTCCTTCGAAGGCAATGTTATATAATATGCATTATCGCAGACTTGCAATTTAGCGGCCAATCAGGGCGTAGCTACCGGAACACTGTAATTAACGCTCTCCTGCCCGTTTGTAGCATTCTGTTTTGTGAGCCGGCGTAGCCGTGTGCGGTCATTACTGAAGGGGTGTTGAACTGGTGTTGCTTGTTCCGTGAGTTTGTTTGTTTTTTCCTTGGTAATGTCGAAACTGATTCGAAATTATCTCAGCAATTTCCTCCAAGGAGTACTTCATTCGCGAATAAGCAACTTTCAGGACTCAAGCCTCAGAGTTAGCAATGTATCGGAGTGCCTTTTGTGAGACATCGTGTGTAGTGGTTGTGTCGTCTTGAAGCCGTTTTGTTCTTCGTTGTGAACCGAAAACAGTGCCTACCGCGAGTGACTCTAAAACCAGCCAGTTTTCTCAAGCTTTGTCCAAGTTGCCAAACGCTGTGCGTGAGGACACCACCTCAGAGTTAGCGAGGCTGTGCCCGCAAAGTAGTCCTGCGTTTCTTTTCGCCCGCATATTGCAGGGCGAATTTATACGCGACGAACTCTTGTAAATAGGCGCGTTGCCATTACTGTAAATAATACATGCTGAGTTGTGTTCTTTTTGTGCCTTTTCACCTGTAATATAGATTTATGCCGAGTTGTCTAAAATTGCTTGCCTTTTTCTATACTCAAGTGAGTTAACGCGATGGAGGAGGGTGGAAACATGTGCGGTAGCGTTATGCAGCTGATCACAGGGTCGCAGTTTCAGTTATTCGGGGCGTTTAGGCGAAATTCCGTTGGTTTCATGTTGGGGAGCGCATTTTATAACGATTATCATTATTTTTCCCATCGGAATCCCGGCAACGGCGGTCGAATTTCGATGGGGGCGAAATGCAAGAGCGTCCGTGTGTCGTGCATTGGGTGCACGTTAAAGAACCCCAAGTGGTTAAACTTAATCCGGAGTCCCCCACAACGGCGTGCCTCATAATCAGATCATGGTTTTGGCACGTAACACCGCCCCCCCCCCCCCCCCCCCCCCCATCCGTTTCTTTAATTTCCCCTTCTGTGCTCGTCGTCATCGGTTAGGACGTCGCAGTTATCGTTTGCACCGGCCGCTCGTAGCGACGCTTTACAGAACTGGAAATAATGCGTAAATTTACAGAATGCGCTTCCTGGTCAAAATTAGCCCTGAAGTGTCCATGGCTCGCACCAGAAAGAGGGCAGTGCGCAAGTATTGCACTCTAATATAATGGCTTTGTAATGACAGGACACCCCCCCCCAAAAAATAACCAAGCAAGGTGATGTACGGCAAGGTATGATGAAATAGTATACTTTCACATGGCAGTCGACGCGACAGGTCCGGCGACCACAGTAAATTTTGCTTCCTAGAACCGTTCGCTCGACGGGTTTTCATGCTGTCAGAGCAACACGTTATGCTTTCACCCGCCGCGCGAGATAATGCCAGATAGCCGGACGCAGCTTCCGACCCCGCTTTCTTTTTTCTTCTGACCACTTCGAAGATAAACCTTTTCATTCGTCCACGACTGGAGTGTGGCGGCACAAAGCTTGCTTGTTTTTCTGCTGCTCGAAGGCGATAGTGCCCCGTCAAGGCTTACATTGGAGCGAGCAGGTTACTCGAAAGAGCTCGATGTTGTCGCGGAGCTACTGCACCTATTATAGGACTTGACAAGCGTGTGCGTGTGGGCGAGGCTGGAATTCTTTCGTGCTCTCCACTTGCTGCTGGCTGCTTCAGCTTAAAAACAAGAACGTGCGTTTAGATCCGGGAACTAAACTGCTGTCTCGGTATTGCACTCCGATTGCTCATTCAAGGCAATCCATAGCTGAGGAAATTCGTTGCAAGCCTGTTGAACAGATTTGCTTACGGAATGTAAAACGTCGGCAGGTAAGCAAAATGAGCGTGCGCGCGCGACGTATAGTTAGAAGAGTTCTGGATTGTATGATTCTTGCTACATAAAGCGTGTTGTCAACAATTGCAACTAGGACTGCAGTCGGCACTGAATACATTTTCGGCAAACTTTCTTGCAAGTCTTGATGCGTTGGGTAAATTTCGGCAGCTTTGCGCAGTTCGCTGGTAAGCGTGAAGCTCTCTGTGGCAATGCAGACGCGAGTACTACGTGTAGCACTACACGCTTCATAGGTCAAGCGCCTAACGTATGCCAGCACTGCGGCATCGAACTGCAAATATGCTTCAAGTGCAACGTGTCAGGCGCACGTACTTCGATGCGTGTGACGTTGTGCAGTGATTCGGTACTGGCAAGTTTGATTGCAACAGGAGTACACAGTATTCCTGAAATTTGTTTTCAAAGCATTCAAACACGCGCAGTGTCCCTAAATACCTGACAATGTATTGTTGATATATGCGAATCAACAAGCACCAGTTTGCACAGCTCTTGGCGTCGTTTAATCGTGCTTATATCGCGTATAAAATTAATCCCGAGCTCTACATTAAAGTATTCGCACGCGTGCTATACGTCTGCGAAGTCGAGTCAATTGACCGGGGTCAACATGAACGCTTGCTGCTAGCGACGCTATTCCCCAAACATGTTGGACTTCTATCTTCATTTCGTTTTGGCGGACTTATGCCAGGTTTCGGTTTTGTTCGAGCAGCTTTTTTAAGGCTCTTCTTTCTACATGAACTCCGGAAGGATGATTGGATGGGCCACTATTTCGGTTTTGGAAACTGTACTTGCCGGCCTTTGTGGCCATTAATGTGAGGCATTCTAAGTACTTGCGACCGTCTTGGAATAATAGTGCAGTCAAACATGACTAGGACACGGGAGGAACACAGACACTGCGCTACGTTGCCCGATGTCGTGTGAACTTCTCGTGTCCTGGCTATACATGTGTGTGTGTGTGTGTGTGTGTGTGTGAGTGAAATGCTTCAGAACAGAGTTTCATAAACTGGCTAGTTCGACAGAGCGGGCGACCTTCATTTGAATAGCTTGTGAAACTTGTGGCATTAGCCGTCGACGGCCTAGCAAACACCAGACCTTTCCTCGAAGCTCAAGGGGGCGCTACAAGGTACGCCTCGAGAACAAGAGGTGACCGTTGCAGAGATCTTTTGCGCTGTGCTCGCGGTTTGCGAAAGTACTGTTACACGACATCTCAAGCACAGGTACGAACGGGCCAATACGAAGACGAAAGATCAAGATGACGCACTTCACCTCAAATATATGTCACACTGTTATCACGGCTGTAATTAACGCAGAAAGTGATTGCGCCTTGTCGTTATCCCCGTCTTTTCTGCGTGCGTCCTTCAATCATAAAGGGGATTCTGCCGACTGCTTGCATTCGCATTACATTTCATAGAGCGCATCCAGCTACACTCTTCAGTGACACGTAGTAACTCGTAGTAGTGACTCCAGTACTTTTTATTTTGCACATGAGCGTGCGTTTTCATTTACTATATATTCAGAAAATATGTGTTACTGAACAGTTTATATACCACGACGTCACATGAAGCGCCAATTGACCGTCCCTGCAAAGTCTTTCCAAAACCACTCGACAAAGGCGTATAGACGCTGTGCTTATAACCTTTATTAAGGTAGCGAAATGATAATGTGCGTGTGTGTGTTGTTTGTGATCAAGATGTTGGCGCCCGTTCGACGGTGCCGGCTACTGCTCTTAATTCACAGATGTGCTCCAAACGGTGTATACCTTTCAAACAAACCATATAGAAAACTATATATGGACAACAGTTCCTGTTTGTGCCACATTGCAATTTCAAGATTGCATATCAACAAGCCCACATCGCAACTTATCTTTCACTGTAGAACAACACATATCTGCCCCTTAAAGTTATCGGTGCAAGGAATCTGCGTCGCAGCCATCGCATCCGCTCCAGCACGAAAAGGCGCAGTTCATGTTTTCCCATATGGAAACAGTCATGCCGCGCCCATGAAATCCAGGGCGAGTGTCGAATCCGACAGGATGCGCCACGTTTTCGCCACGTCAGTGTTTTCGACAACGTTTGTGGCGAGGGTGTAGTACGTGTACACTGAGTGCGTTTTACGTGTAGCGTACAAAAAGTGCATTCCTCAAAAACAACAAAAGCTGCTACCCGAGGCTTGACGATACCAACGTTCGGGTGTATGCACAGTTGAAGATTTATGCATTCACATTAACCATCACTGTTGCAGTCAAAGCAGAGAACACTGCTACCTCTTTGCTGTATAGTCACACCCGCTGCATTTCGATTGATTCAAGAACGAAAAAAAAAAAAGAAGTCAGCGCGCTGACAGCTCTGCGTGGACGAAACTATACTGCATTCTTGGGATACAACATTACTCGTAGAAAGGTGCATTATGCATGTCAATATTGCACATACCTTCTGCGGTCCCGTTTATAACAATTACTTCCTTTCATTTGTATCTGTCGATCTAGGGCGCGTAAAATTTACTCGGTTCCTTATATTTCTGCGACACGAAGCATTTACCTCCAAGTAGAACTTTCATCCACGCCAAACGTAAAGCGGAAATAGAAATTGTGGAAAGCTGCAGTGTACCGCTAAGGCCTCGCATGAAACGGAACAATCAGGTTTCAGATGCATATGGAAAGCAGAACGCCCAGCGCATTGGGGTCATTATTATTTTGCCGTTATTTCTCGCTTCGCCAACAATGGCAACAGCGCCAAGACCGAAACGCAGCGCAGACCAGTTTCCGTGCCGCATTTCCTAGTGTTCTTTCTTTCGCGCTTTATTGCTGTAGCTTCGGGAATGTGGTTTCCAGCACGTATCTACGGAGGTACAGATGACAAGTCCTGCGTCGTTAGAGCGTGATTCAGAGCTGCGATAACGCTCGACTATACCGATTCGCATTTCCCATTTCTTCGACTGGTTCATCGCCCGCGTGCGGCTTACGCGTATCTTGGAATCTTATACTATAACCCTACTCGAAGCGGGCACGCTAATTGCCGAGTCTACCCCACGGGCCTCGATGTCCATTATAAAAGTGCGCGCGCGCGCGCGCTCCACACAGCGTCGGTGGGTGATTAATGAGGCAGACATTGCGTCGAACCGGGAAGTACCCTGTGGCACACGCAGTGACAGCCAGGGGCCGTCGTTGCGCAAGTGACCCGGCCACCGACAACGCGCGAGACATCACGGAGCGTCAGCTTCCGCACACCGCGCGCGAGATCACGCAACCAAGAAGGAAAAAAGAAAGAAGCAGAAGGAGGAAAGAAGACCAGATGGAAGTCAAAGCGACGGTAAAGAAATACACATGTGGCGTTGCAACCGCTCCTCTAAATGCCGTTCGCGTACGTAGCGCGGAGCACCCCGCATCTTTGCATGCGTTCAACCGTTTGTATAGTGGATCATTGAGATGCAGGAAGGTTTGATAGCGGGGAGCCTTCGTACGCAAGGCTATACACCGCGCTCGAGCGTGCGTGTGTGCGTATGTGTGCGTTTGAATGCTACCTTGGGAACCTTGTTTTGTTATGCGTTCTGTACGCCGGTTTCGAAGTCTCTCCCCCTCCCCACCCGTATTACACACCGCGCGCGCGCACACAATTTCACATACCACGTACGCGAGTGAACGCGCAGTGTCTCTTAAGCATACACGTTTGTTTTCGCCTAGGCTACCCTACAGCGATCTCTTCAGCCGTTCATTTTTTCTCTTGTCTTCTTTGTTTTCATCGCGAAGCGTTCGCTGCCGATCTTTACCGGTGCGAGGACAAACGCTGGGAGCAGCGCTGTCAGTGGAAGTATCGCGGCAGCGGTTGCGCGACGGTGTTGCTCACTGCAAGTCCTGTATAACTTATACGCGTTTTATACTTCCCGGAGTGCGGCGCCGCTGTCCTCGGGCAGCCCGCGAGTACGAACGGTTGCGGGCCCGCTCGCTCAAGTCCGGCTCAGCCCGCTTTCTCTTTATCGCGCCGCGGAGATCGATGGGCGTGTTCACCCCCCCCCACCCCCTCCCTCCCTACGCCTTCCAACACTCCACGCCTGCCTGTTGGCGACGGGCCGCACGCGGCTTACCCCTTGCCATGCCCCTGCCGCACTCCCCGGGGCCGTGCAAGGATATGCGGCTCGATTTACCGGGAACCCGATATGAAAATTCGTTAGCAGAACCAAACGTTAAGCCGATCGGATTAAGGCGATTCGTAGAAGCGTGCCGGTGCGGGTAAAGGAAACGGCACTGGAAACTGGATTTGCATAAGTGCACGAATGGCATATCCTGGTCGGTCTATAGAAGGTAGCAGATCACGAAGTCTGTCATTCGTATTCTTTTTTCTCTCTTAATTTTTGTCATTGTTGTTAAGGAATCCCGAGTGTGGACATATAGAAACTTCGTATAAACTCCATTTTGTGCAAGTACAGGTAAAGAAACGAACGAGCTATGACAATGCTTTTCCATGTTCTGTTGCTGATGTTTATTTCTTTCCCGACTCCATACTAATATGTTACCGTATTTCCCCCCTTACACTATGCCTTCTCGAAGGCCTGTAAGGTACATGTAAATAAATAAATAAATAAATAAATAAATACGGAGGTTAACAGAGCACACGCTACCGCCTGTCACTGGCGACTTGCCACTGGTATAAGAATGACCTGTAAACAGGATGTTCTCGGTGCGTAGCATTATTTACCTCACTCCAATCACCTTGTGGTTGGTAGGTATTTGTTGCTTCGCTACACTTGTGATCGCTGTAATAAAAAAAAAAAAGAAATGCATGACCGAAAGTTAAATTGAACCTGTGTCTTCCAGCACATGCGGCAGCCCAGTGCTCTAACCACTAGGACACAATCGCTTTCTTTCCTTCTTTCTTTCTTCATTGCAGCGTACAAACCAATATACATTTCAACGTTAAAGCATGTCAACCACACTTTCGGAAATTTAGAATAGTTTCAGCTCAACTAAATCATCAATAATAGCCACCCATTAGGGAGGTTCACTCTGCGCACGATACACTTCCCGATTATGCGCGGCACTCTCAATGGAGTGGATTCGGATCGGACGGATATCAACACACGCACGTCGCGCTGTCATTCTCGTTTTCCACAGAGCGTGGAGGGCCGGGAGCATGAGCATGTCGCGCTACACCACTAGGCCAGGCCATGCACGGTCGCACGCGTACCCCCTCTCGTGCCAAAGTCGACTCTCTCTCTCTGCGCGCGCGCGCGTGTGTGTGTGTGCGTGCGTGCGTGCGTGCGTGTGTGTGTGTGTGTGTGTGTGTGTGTGTGTGTGTGTGTGTGTGTGTGTGTGTGTGTGTGTGTGTGTGTGTGTGGCACCTGCGTCACGTGTCAGTTTCTCGCGTTCTTTTCTCGTGACAGCTCGCGCTTTGAGGCGCGGTGTTGTGTGTGTGTGTGGCACCTGCGTCACGTGTCAGTTTCTCGCGTTCTTTTCTCGTGACAGCTCGCGCTTTGAGGCGCGGTGTTGCACTGCATCCCCATCTCTGGGATCGGCCCACATTCCCCAGTGCTTTCTTCCTAGCAGCCGAAGTTTCGTAGAAACTGTGCGACGCTTGTACCGCCTTCACGATCGGCTCAGGTCGAACAGGTTTTAAGGTTTCGTCACCGGAGTGCAAGTGCCATCGTCGTTTTAACATACACGACGCGACATAGCCATATAGGTGTATAGGTACGATTGCACAACATGTAGTCGCTGATGACGTCAGAATCGGCGTTTCTCTCGCTTACGCTCGTACGGTATACCTATATAGAACCCAACATTCGGTGTATGCCGTAAGCTCGCGTCGAACGGCTGGACTAGAGGTCATGAGGTCGGCGTCACGCGATCTTCGTCACCGTAGTCTTGCTACTGTCGTCACACACACACGATCGTGTCAGTCACATAGCTGTTAGTCTTGCCAAAAAAAAAGCGGGGGGGGGGGGGGACGTTGACGCAGCTGGTAACGCTCTGCGTAATCCCGAACGATGTTGTGTAGCCACGTGCCAGTGAAACGCTTCGCGTAACATTGATTCTTATTGTGCATGGAATCAATTTGCTTAGATTTTTTTCTTCTTTTTTATGCAAACAATTTATTCATCCACACTTCGAAACTCGTTGTGCTCTGTACACTAGCCGGTATTTAACGGTGTTAATTGTGTTGCTGGTGATTAACTCAAATAAGTGGCACGTACCCACTCAGAGAGATTGGCCACAAGGTGGGTGGCGTTCGTAAAGATGTTAGAGATACTAACTTAAAGCATAATATTATAATGAATAACTAAATAAAAGAAGGAAGAGCAAAGCCATTTTCTGATTGAACCGTCAGCCTTATTAGTTCATAGAATTTAACGTCTCGAAACAACGCTAGGGCTATGAGACAAGCCGTAATGGAGGGCAACAGATTAATTTTGACGAGTTGGCGTTCTTTAACGTGCACCTAAATAATAAATTATTCGGTATATCCAAACCTTAGTACATCTATAGCCTGTGTTATGTCCGGCACGTGTACCTGTACAGTGTCGGACATACGGAGGTTTACGGCTTTACCAACGTGAGACGTCTGCACGGCTGCGCATTCCAATGGCCTCGTAGGGCTGCGTTGCACGTTGTTCTTATAGCAATGATTCATCGCCGACGCCCTTTTCATACTGCTGCTTGGGAGCTCCCATTCACCCTAATCGAAATGTGGCCATCGCGGTTGGGAATCCAACCCGCGACTACGTTTTCAGCAGCAGAGCGGCATAGTGTCTGAGCAACTCCGACGGGTAGCAGTCAGCTTGAATGCACACGAAAATGATCTGAGAAGAATACAGGTGAGAAAAAAACAAACGACCAGAAAGTTTTCAACTGTGGAATTCGGAAAGGGACATCTTCGTGGCGATGCATACGCATAACACTGTAAGACTGACCCTCCATGCATGCACGGAAGCCATTAGAAATAGAGTAATGCGGGATATTTCAAGGTCGGGCCGAACTGTCTCAGTGAGGCTTTGAAAGCCCTTCTCCTTTGGCATCACAATCAACATCCGTCTAGTAAGAAGTGATCGATCGATGATATTGCAAAACTGGCAAAATGGAGAGTCAAATAGACCAGACCGGCTCATGGAAAAATTTGTGGGTGGGACTCGACAGCAATCCCTTTAGTGCTGCTTCAAACTGACGCGTTCTACAAGTACTTCTGCTCCAAGGGAACAGTAAATGCTTATACCATGCAGATGATGTAAGTCCTGATTCTGCTGTCAAAAGCGCGTATTTATACGGAATGTGATCGAAGTGATAACAACTGTCGTCGGAAGAACATAAAAGACAGCGCTAGTGATGGAAGCCTTAGTTAAACGATCCGTTATTTTAATAAACACAGAGCTTTGTGGCCTGGTACTCATACAAAACGTAAATAAATGCAAATGATGACGAGTCAGCAAGTATCAAGTTTTAAGATATGCGAATTGCCGGACTCTAAGAGAGGAGCACAAAGATGATTCGACAATCCCTTTCCTTTAACAACCGCACAAGCCCACTGTAATGTACAGGCCAGGATTCGGGCGCCATCTTCGATAACAAAAGGTAAACGAAAATAAGAGAGAAACTAATGATAAGCCAAACAAGTAAATGCGTAGTCATCCTCGCACGAAGAAGAAAATAAAAATTGGTAAAAAATGTAATTAAAGGTAACCAAACGAGTGTAGTCAAGCGTATATATACCGCATACTTTAAACTTAATATTATTTTTGTCTTTGTGGTAGCTGAGTTTTATGGGTTGATAAAGGAAAATAACCTCTCTCTATGGTTTTCGTAGATTATGATTCAGTAGAGATGCCAGCAGTCATGGAGGGACTACGTAATCAAGGAGTGCAGAAGGCATCCGTGAAATATCTAGGCAAATATCTTAAAAGATTCCACTGCTATACTTGGTTCTCCGCAAGGAAAGTAGAAAATTACCTATTAGGAATGGAGCCAGGCAAGGAGACAAAATCTCTCCGGTGCTATTCACTACATTCAAGCTATTAGACTTGGAACTCTTAGGAGTGAGGATCGGCGAATATCTCAGCAACCTTCGGTCTGGAGATGACGTTATCCTGTTTAGCAACAATGAAGACGAAGGCCAACAAATGATTGAGGACCTTAACCGAGAAAGTGCAAGAGTGGGGTTGAAAATTAATATGCAAAGAAACAAAAATTCATGATCACCAGTCAGCCTCTAGAGACTGCATAGGAGTACATTTATCTAGGTCAGTTACTCACATGGGACCCTGATCACGAGAAAGAAATTTACGGAAGAAAAAAAAATTGGTTGGAGTGCATACGGTAGACATTACCAAATACTCACTGGGAGCTTAACACTGTCGTTGAATGTGCAACCATTGTATTCTACCGATGCTAACATGTGGGGGAGAAACTTCGAGGTTAACAAAGAAGTTCGAGAACAAGTTAAGGACATCGCAAGGAATGATGGAACAGAAAATGTTAGGCGTAACGTTAACAGACAGGAAAAAATTAAATTATGGGGTTTTACGTGCCAAAACCACTTTCTGATTATGAGGCACGCCGTAGTGGGGGACTCCGGAAATTTCGACCACCTGGGGTTCTTTAACGTACACCTAAATCTAAGTACACGGGTGTTTTCGCATTTCGCCCCCATCGAAATGCGGCCGCCGTGGCCGGGATTCGATCCCGCGACCTCGTGCTCAGCAGCCGAACACCATAGCCACTGAGCAACCACGGCGGGTAACGGACAGGAAGAGAGCGGTGTGGATCAGAGAGCAAACGGGGGTAGCTGATATTCTTGTTGACATTAAGAGAAAGAAAAAAATGGAGCTGGGCAGGTCATGTAATGCGTAGGGTACGCGGTGGACCACTAGAATTACAGAATGGAAAGGAAGCGGATTCGAGTACGGCAGAAAATCAGGTGGGGTTCTGAAGAATAAAGAATAATTACAGTAGGGTACATTAACAAGGAGTACAATGATGTCTATTCACCTCAGCTTTTTCTTGATATACGCTGGGTCCATCCCCCCACTTTCGTATCATGGCATCTACATAATACTTCTCACGCTCTGGTCTTCTCTGCTGCGAAGAGTTGCGGCTGTGTTCCGGGTTCTTGCTACTGCATGGTTGCTCGTGTGCCCTTTTCTTTTGTGTTTTTTCTGTCACGACGTCGACGCTAGGTCTCGGCGCGCCTTCGTCTAGCTTCTCTTACTCCTCGCGCTGACTCGAAAGAATCATTTCGCCAATTACGGAGGCAGTGCGCGAAAGTGGCCGAGAGGCAAATCTTCCTTGGAAAGACGGGCTTGGCCGTCAACTCTCGGCAAGCGTTCGGTTTCACTTATCGAGCAGGCCCAATCCGCGTCGAAAACGTCCAGTATACTGGAGGTTGACCCAAGGCTGCGTAGCCACCTGCACCGTCCGCAGCGTCACACTATAATTCCGTGCAGTGCAGCGGAGGCTGCGGCTCGCGTGTCAGCTAATCAGTAACGAGAGTCGGCTGCGTGTTCTGAAAATCAATGGCTCGCCCCTCCGCGAAGCTTCGACTCGACGGAGTAGACCTTCTTCTGCTTCTCCGTTTTAAGTGGCCGACGCGACCCGTAGGTTTCCCCGCAGTGCACGGAGTTTGTAAGGCGGAGTGTGCAGGCTCACGTGGAACAACGCCAGCTCGGTTTAAGCGGTCCAAAATCCGAGCTATTTATTGCGGCAGCGGTGCGTATAAAATATCCATAGATAGACCACAGACGCAGCAGCCACCGTCGCCTCGGGCCGAAGGGAAACAGCCTTGGCACCGCTCCGCATACGTTCCGACGCGCGGCCGTGCCCCTACTACCGCCGGTGATCGCCATTTGTCAGTCGGGGCCGAGACAATGCGGTGGCCCGCTAGATTTATACGCACTGCGTGGCCCGCTTGTGCTTCTGCGTGGGTGCCCTCGCTTACGGGAATAAGCCACTCCTGCGAGCGAGACTTAGCTCGAAAACACGCGCACGCGCACGCGTTTACTGGTGAAAGGGGTCCGGCAGATGGGGAAAGGTTGAGGTGGTTGTGAACCGGATTCGCAAGACCCGACAGTTCTTTCTTTTTTTTTTTTTTCGCGGGTATGTTCTAATCCATTCCCACGGTCCGAGGAAAGGGCTCGACCAATTTGGCTTCGTTTTCCCTCGTGGCTTTTTAAGAGGACGACCTGCAGAAGAGAGCGGGCAGCTGGCGCAATGCTTGCACGATCCCCGAAACAAGCAGGGAAACGTGCCGCCGATTCCGTTTCTATTCGGCGACTCGTAAGGGCTTCCTTCGCTGAGCAAAAAAGCAAAGTCGTAGCGCGAACACTGGGTTATGCGCGAATCAGAGGGGAATAAAGAAGCAAATAGTGTGAATATATCATTCATCTCAAACAGCGCCAGTAAAACACACGGACAAGGAAGAGCACAGGACCAATCGCTGTTGTCCTTGTCCCTGTGTTGTTTTGGCGCTGTTCAAAATGAATGATCCGTACTAACTAGCTCGCACCCAAGCCCTTCTAAGGGAGAGTATGTTTTATTTGATAAAATGCCACTCTCTC
Source organism: Dermacentor andersoni (assembly GCF_023375885.2). Taxonomy (NCBI): domain Eukaryota; kingdom Metazoa; phylum Arthropoda; class Arachnida; order Ixodida; family Ixodidae; genus Dermacentor; species Dermacentor andersoni. The sequence continues at coordinate 101,822,734 of NC_092818.1, forward strand.
GGCAGCATCGTCTACGACGTCGGCCTTTGAGGCTTGGATATGATGCCGCTTTCTGTTCACGCTGGCCCCAGGATCGTGTCGAAGGCCTCCTCGGTGACTAAGGAGCTCCTCAACGCTTCAAAATGAGTGAAAGCAGTTGAGCCTCCACGAGAGGGCCGGCTTGATCTTCCGTTGCGTTTCCACATGCTTGGCGTGCGTTACAGATCATTCGGCTGATTCCGAGTTTTTACACATTTGCTCGCCCGATATGACACCGAAATAAATCTCTTCTGGAACGAATGATGTCTTTTTAGTAGTAAAATGCTTGGAAGAAGAAGCTAAGCTCAATAAATGTACGAACTTCAGTGCGGCTTGGAGCTTTTCATTTTCATCAACAACTCTAAATCAGAGTCAACGCTCTGCTCTGATGGCACGCTGGTAAGCAACATGTTTTCCAGCAGGTTTTCTGAAGGCACACAACCACGCTGGATGGAAGCCACAACAGGCCAGATAATTAAATAAAAATGCCTACAATGACGGTGGATGCTTGAAGACGGGACACTGAAGGACACGGGTAGCTAATGCGGAGCAGCAAAAATGATGCGAATTTTATAAGGCTGCAATTATCTTTGAAACGACTGTCTAACGTATTATTGGCGTGTGACGCGTTGCCGCACCCGGATCGGGAAACACATGTGCTCCAATGCCATCCGACCCGTCAGGCTACGCGTCGGAAACATGACTGCTTCTCCTGTTGGGAACCTGTTGGGAACCTGTTGGCAACTTGTGGGACTTAAGCTTCCTGTATATCTTGCGGACAGGCGGCGGATTGTATGGTTTAACACGCCCTCGTATTTTGAGCGCAACGCGGCGCAGTTAGGACGCTATGATCTCCCGTTGTTTTGCGTGCTCTGGGTTGTTGATACGATTAAAGTGGCAAAGATGCGCGATAAATACGTGTATGTGTGTGACTACCACTCTTCAAAAATAAAGTAGGTGAACTGCACGAGCTGTAACGTATAAGGAGCATTTGACGGCTCGAGGCACTTCGAGTGTACAGCCCACCGCGATATGTGTCAGCGATTATGACAATCTGCTGTTGCGTACGGCCGGACGTTGAATCAAGGGGTCGATCTACAGACTCGGCGGCTCGGTTTCGCCTGGGATGGAATGCAGCTATGTTCGTGCATTTAAGTTGTACGTTTAACAAGCCTAGATGGCAAAGTAAAACAGCTGCACTTCTCCAGTCCAGGCGTTGCGTTGAAATCTTTTATTAAGCATCAAGAGAACTCAGTTAACATAAGCACAATTCGTATGATAAAGCAGAAACATTGGCTAAAGTTGAAAACGACAGGGGCGTAAAGTTGTTGGGCGTGCTGTTCAAAAGAATTCGAGGTAGGTGACAGCTATTTCCTGTGTGAGCCTGCAGTCTTTGAGGGATAGCGAACAGCTTCAGAACCTTTATTTCTAGATCCTCGGTTTTTGATAACTATATTTGGTCAAGCGACACATCGCAGACTTTAATAAAACTACAGTCGATGGATGTAAAGAGGCGCATATCTATAATTGCAGTGGGTGGTTTTCGTTCTCATTTAGAGCAGTCTGCGGCCGAGCCGCGATATTTATTAATTCATCACAGTGTAAAAATATGATTAGTGTCACTCTGGACGTGCGGATGACTCCGAAGCCGAACTCATTATTAGTTGGGCCATTCTTGCTTACAGCAAACAAAAACAATATCCATCTCTCAGAGTTTCTGTGTAGTTGAAAAGAAGTTGGGACCGTGTCTTCGCAACATCAGCAATATGCAAACTCGGAGAACTAAATCTTTCAACCAATGGCATGTGGTGTCGCAAGAGAAAAGAGCAGTCCTCAGCATTTCCTCTGCCTCAAAGATCATTCGCCGAGACGGAGGCAGGGTCACGAAGCGGACGCTGCCGTCCTCTGGAGAACAAATTCGACTTTGCGATGCAGGCAACACCGTTCCCGTCCGCTATACACTGCTGCATGCCGTAACCTACGAAATACGTGCACCATTCTCCGGATGCGGGGTGAGCGAAGCCCCCCCACAATAGATGATTTCCAAGTCGTATCTCTGACGTGCTTCCCGCGCATGTAGAGAGTAAAAGCATAATCTTCGAGATCTGTATCTGTTATACAGGGAGACCGATTGTTGGGGCGTGGATTTGGACAGCACCTATTTGCCGATCGCCAAGTGGTTAGCGCGTCCAGCTCCCACGTGGTCATTGATTAAGGGTGAGAACAATGCGTTGTAGTCGTTAGTGACTTGTCCGAATTTGAATTTATGCTTATGTTACGGTCATGAGCTTCGCGTTCAATAAATCAGCTGCTTTGTGTATGCCCGAAGATAACAAAGATCATGCATCATTCGGAAAGAAACACAAATGTCACGTTCAGAGGAAACAACATGTATGACCTCCCAAAGTGTGTTGCGCCAGCTCACTAAAGAACAGCAGCAGCAGCAGCGTAGCACAGTGACAGCGACACTGCGTTGTCAGAGGAGCTGAATTCAAAAGACTTCAAAAGACAATGGGAGACCTTATTACTCAGCTCCGATCCGGAGATTCAACTGAAGACCGTCCGGCTGGCCGAAACCGCCGCTAGGGTCCAAGGACTCCTGGCCGTCGTCTAGGTGGGAAGGCTTAAAGCCTTCCATCTGTTGGACAAATAAAGTTTTACAATCCAAAAAAAATCGATCGGCAAACGACGCAGAGCAGCTCCTCCTGCGCATATATCGAGTACGAAGAAGCTTCTTACGCTTCTTTGATACTTTGGCCTTAACCAGGTGCTGTGATTAGCTTTAGGAGTGAGGGATCACGCACGCTTTGTTGTTGTTGTCCTCCTGAGTGGCTGTGACAAGATATGTAACCTGGGTGTGTTCTGTGCGTGCCCTTTCTAGCTTCATCACATTAAGTCAGAGAATCAGGGCATAGGCGAGCTGCCAGGCAAGCATCTTATTAAAGAGCATCTCTCTCATCCCATCTGTTTCTTCTTTTTTTTTTTTCTGACGTTGCTGTCTGAAAAGGAAGACGCGAGAAAATAAAAGGTATATTCAGGCCAAGTTGAGAATGAGTACTGAGTTATCTTTCGTTCGCATAATCGCACGGTAGAGAGAGCGTAAACTTTATTTTCAAATCAATAAGATTTGAGTCCGGCGTCTTTTTAGTGGGTCTGGGCACCCGCCGCGGACGCGGTTCCGAGACATTGTCTTGAAGCGGCTTCCTCGGCTCGCTGGACGGCCCAGAGTTGTGCTGTCAGGTTCGAGCTGAGCAGTGCGGTCTTCCAGTGCGAGCGGAGGCTGGCGGTGGAAGAGACGGAGGGGTGGGCACTGCCCGACTTGTTTGTTAAGTGCTGACATTCCCATAACATGTGATTAAGTGTGGCAACCTCGCCACACGATGTGCGTCTGTTTGTAGTGTACATGTTTAGATACATCGCGTGTATGAGTCTGGGGTTTCTGTAAGAATCCGTTTGTAACTGTCTGAAGTGTACTGCTTGCGTCCTGTCTAAGCTAGCGTGAGGGAATGGGTATACGCGTCTTTGTAACTGGTAGTGTGTCATGATGTCGTGGAACCTGGTCATACGATCCTCCTACGCCCAGACGTTTGCAGTACCCCGCGGGGGCTCTTCCTCCGATGATGCTCGGTGAGTGAGGCCTCGAGTAACGCGGTGAGCCGCTTCGTTGGGCGTGCTCAATCCAGTGCGTGCCGGGATCCATAGCAAATGCCTTCGGTTATCGAAGTCGGCCTCTCCCTGGTGTATGCGATGTCGCTGGAGTATGTGATACGCTTCTTGCGAGATGCGCCCATTTGCAAAATTGCGATTTGCCGTTTGCGAATCGCAGATCACGTATGTTGCTTTTGTTTGTGGGAGGGCCAGTGCTATGGCCGCTTCCTCTGCCGCTTCGGCATGTGCCGTGTTCACGGTGACGCTCGTGAGGTGGATGCATCGGTGGCTAGTAACTGCCGCCACGAAACTCTTCCTGTCTCGATAACGGGCTGCGTCGGTGAAGACCGCCTCCTTGTTGTTGGAGTAACTTTGGTTCATGCGTTGCGCTATGGCTTTACGTCTCCCGGTGTGGTGTTGGAGTTGCATGTTGCGAGGAAATGGGGGTACGTATAATTGCTCGCGTATGGTTCTTGGAATTTCTACTTTTATGCCGTGCTGCGTGTGGTACGTGATGCCGAGCTTTTCGAGCACGTGTCTGCCCGGGCGGGTCTTGGATAGGCGCTCGAGTTGGGACACTTGGTGCGCCTCCACGAGTTCCTCGAGCATATTGTGTAGACCTAGTTCTAAGAGCTTGGTGGTGCTGACTCCAGGCGCAAGTCCCAACGCACATTTGTACGCCTTGCGTATGAGGGCGTTGAGCTTGTTTCTTTCCGCTACCGTCCAGTTGTGAAATGCTGCCGTGTACTTTACTTGAGAAATGACGAAGGCTTGTATGAGTCGTATGACGCTGCCTTTGCGCATGCCCGCGTGTTTGTTGGCGATGCGACGAATGAGCTGCATCGTGCTGGTGGCCTTTGCCGTTATCTTGTGAAGTGCTTCGCCATTGCCGCCCTTGTGTTCGATCATCATTCCTAATACCCGGATCTTATCTACCATCAGGATGGGTGGGCCGTTTGATGCCGTTAAGTGGATCTCTTCCTTTTCCGGGGGGTTGTAGCCTTTAGGTGGGTGCCCCTTTCTGACCGGTCTATATAGCAGCAGTTCGCATTTTTCGGCCGAGCAGGCAAGTCCCGTGCCCACGAAATAGTTTTCCACGCATTGGATGGCCTGCTGTAAACGTTGCTCGATCGCTCCGTCACTGCCCGTTGTCGTCCAGATCGTAATATCATCCGCGTATAGCGTGTGATAGCCTTCGATTTGAAGCAATCGGTCGGGTAACCTCAGGAGGACGAGATTGAAGAGCATCGGCGAGATCACCGAGCCCTGCGGGCTGCCCGAGCTCCCGATGGGGCCCTGAACTAAGGGCTCCACCCTGCGAGGAAGTCGCCCAATCTAATGACAAATAAATGTTTTCTCTCTCTCTCTCTCTCTCTCTCCCGATGTTGATTTGATCTGACTAGTTGTCCCACTCGCATGCGAGCGGTTCTTCCCGCGAGGCAGTCTCGGACGTAGTTGTACGTTCGCAGTCCGAGATTTAGCTTGTCTGTTTGTCGCAATATGGCATCGTGGCGAACGTTATCGATGGCCTTCTTCAGGTTCAGCCCGAGGATGGCTCTCGTCGAGTGCCCCGGATTGTCTATAATTGTTTTAGTTGCAGAAGGGCGTCTTGCGTGGAGAGATGTCTTCTGAACCTAATCGTGGTGTGTGGAAATAATTCGTTGTCATCGAGGTAATCCGTGAGTTGAGAAACGCGTGCTCCATCAACTTGCCCACGCAAGACGTGAGGGAGATGGGCGCACGTTCTCCAGCTGTAGTTTCTTGCCGGGTTTAGGTAGAAATATTTCTTTTTCGGGACGAAATTATAGGCGAACGCAAAAGCTGAGGTCACTTCGAATTTTTCCAGCTTTTGAGGTTATTTGCACAAACAATATGCGACCGCTCTAGAAGTGCCGTGAGTCGTTCGTTTGACAGTCAGTAGACAGATTAGGCTTCGTTAAATGAGGACGCATTGCGAGACTACAGGCGTCGAATCAGCAGCAAAAACAAAAAAATTACTCGTGCGTAAGGTAAGACATATACAAGAATATGACGAACTCGTCGGATTTTTTTTCTTTTTTTACGGATAGTGCCGCTAGAACATGGAACCATCAAAAATCTCTTCCATCGTTGGCACGTGGCTGTGCTTTGAAGGGAAGTAAACGACATTGAAGGCTTAAGATTGACATTTATAGTTCTCTTTGGGCTGCAAGCAATCGAGCTAGACGTCCGACAACTCGACAACCAGCCACTTGTAGTCCACCGCGCGTCAATGACCGAACTACCGACGTAACACACCTAGTCCACCAGGCGGAACTAAGGTTCTTTCCAGTAAGTAGCCCAACAGGAAGCTTGCATTCCACGACGTCTGCAGTCACTGCAGTCTTTGTGGTAAGCCGGTAAGCGTAGACATTGCGTAGCCGCGAACTTAACATGTTAATGGTAACGAACCACACATAAGATTAGCTCTGCCCACACTGAGCTTATGACGTGTTGCGTTTGTTAACAAATGCAAAATCCTGGCCTACACAAGACGAGATTTCAGCGACCCGCCACCTGAACCAAGCACTAACACGGCCAGCGCTATCGCCAACGCTATGCTGCGACATAACAAAGCAAACCACCGGAAACTTGTACACACTACACTTAAGTTCGCAGAAGGGAAATCACGTTCATCATGGCAAAGTGCTTGAGGATCAACTCATATATAGTGGGTTAATTCTATAAAAGACTGCCTAGAACTTATGAACTTGTGGTCAAGTACAGTACTTTCGTCGCTAAAAAGCTGTCTTCAATGGTGAGTACGCAGAACGTCTAACACCGCGGCTGCAACAACGCTGCAATACGACCTTAAACACCGTATAAAGTATGAGCGTACATTAATAGCCGCTAATGTAAGCACGTGAATGACGAGAAAACACTCCCGTGCTTTAACTTCCAAGCCTACAGCTCTTAATCAAGACACTCGGGTAATCGCGGGAAGCGCGCAGAAGTAGAATCAAGCAGAACAAATATCGTCTGAAAATAATCGCGCCACCCATATTACCTCGCGTATAAAGCACTCTGCAAGAGCTAATAGTTGCGCACAGTTCTCACAAAAAACTGTTGATGAGGAAACAGCAATCTAATTCAAAAATAAACTAGGACATTGAAATAAAATAATAAAAATAAATAAAACACTCCGGGAGTACTAAGGCACACCGCAGCGCTGCGTGGGGTTCATGGGAGACTCAGCGGCGCAGTCAAAGGCGGACGCAAACCTCCGGACGTTCCTGAAGGACAGGTCGCAGATGTCGGCCCGGTTTCCGCGCGCGTATCCTCCCTCGCAATGCACAAAGCACAGAGCCACGAAAAAGAGCTGCGTCGGGGTGAAGTGTTCCAACTGTGGGATGGGCAGGTCGGTCGTCGCCTGAACGTCTTGCTCGAGTGCATCGAGCACGGCTTCCGCCGCCAAGGCCACAGCCATCACGGTGTCCGCGTCCAACTCTGCTCCGCGTGGTTTGCCGGCGACGCACTCCTTCAGCTGCTCTACGGTAGTGTTTGTACTTGGGTCCGAGCTGTACGCCGCCAGAAAGAGCAGTCCCAGTGCCCACGCCACGCTTGCCCCGAAGCCTGCGTACACGACGGGCGCCGTCAGCGCGATGTCGAACAGCGGGAAGGACAGCGCGACAGGAAGCAGCTGGAATTCTTTCCGTGCCCCGAAAAGGTACACGGCGAACAGCTCCAGCGAGTTGACGGCGGCCAGGAGTACCGAATCGTCCGCACTTCTCGAGACGAGCGTCGATTTGCGCCAGTTCTGCACGAAGGAGTCGCTCATGTCGAGACCAGCGGGAGCCAACGCCAGGTCGTGGACGGCTTCGAAGCTCCGGAACGCTCTGGACAACGACGACGACCAGTTGCTTATGACCTGGATGTTACGGCTGAATAGGCGCCACCGGGCCAGGCGCCGCAGGAAGCTGTCGCCAACGGCTCGCGTCATGGCTTCGGCAATTGTGCGCATGCTGCCACGTAGCATTTCGGCGCTGTAGCTTCCGAACACGGCGTAACGCGAGAACGTGTACGCCGCAGTGACGCAGAAGGCGCCGTGGTACGCCTGCACCCTCCTCGCGCTACCACCGTAGTAGTTGAGGACGAGATCGCGGTTTGCGTACAATGCAGCCACCTGGACGGTGCACCAAGAGGTGTAACCGTACGCTACTGTTTCGCCGTGGTTGTCCCAAAGGTCGAAGAAGCTGTAGACAAAACGGTGGCCAGTTGTGAGCACCTGAAAGTGTTTGTCTACGGTGACGTTCAACTTCTTTAGCACGTCCATCCAGCGAGTGTCACCGAGCCCTAGGAACGTTCTGTCGGGAAAGTCACGGTACTCGGTGCGCTCGTAGTAAGCTGCGGTCAACTTGTCGCGAAAGGAGTCCTCGAAGCCCATGACGTCCTCGAATGTTGTGCCCTCGTTGCCAGAGAACAGGAATATGTCTCTGAGAATGTTAAAATATTGCTCGAAATCGGCGTTCAGAACGCGCGCCCGTCGAACGACGAAGTGGTAAGCTTCGCCTGGATCGACCAGGAGGGTTGCTACCCCCTGTTCTGACCAGCGGGGATCCACGCGCAGTATCACGTGCCAGCCGAGCCTTAGCGAGCTATAAAGCAGCGTATGGACGACGTCCATGTCGATGTTGTAGCTCGGCCACGTAATACCGGCTTCGAGGAGGGCTCGCTTGACGATCGCTAATTCATCCCGCTCACCTTGCAGCACTTTGTCACAGCTACGATAGACGGCCGCCGCCCGCTGCACGCTGTTCTGGTCCGCTGCCGGCACCGCCATGGTTCGCACCAGGCGCGTCATGCGCTCGATGACGCGCTCGTTGAGTTCCTCGCGAACGCTCAGTTGATGCTCCCGCTGCCAACCACCGCACACGAAGCGGGTGAAGTTGTGGCAGGGTGGCACCGAGGCGTCAATGGAGGACGACAGCAGCTTGCCGTACATCACGCATTCGAATGTCGAGCAAAGCTTCGGTATAGGACCAGGGCGTCCGGGCAACAGGACGACGAAGACGATGACTGCCATGACGAGAAAGAGCAGGCACACTCCGACGAGGAGCATAGGGAGCAGAGGCCGAGGTTCCCTAGGCGAGGTTGCTGCCGGTAGGAAGTGACTCTCGGAGGGCACCGCGACGGCGGCTCGCAAAGCGCCATCCGGGAGCGCTGTCGCAGCGGATAGCATAGAGCCACGCGACGGGACACTGCGCTGACCCGGCTTACCAGTGCCGCTTCGGCTCTCGGAGCTACTCCGGCTTCCGGAGATGCACCGGCCCATGCCAGTGGGCAGCCCAGCCGCGGCAGGGTGCAATTGAGTTGCAGCTGCAGAGGCCGAATCTTCGGTCCTTGCGTCGGTGTTTCGACTGCCCGTGTACCACGAAGCGCCCCGTGTCGCTGACCTACGATGGCGCCGAGCGTTGTCCGAGTCCCAGTTGATGGCTGACAGACGACTCGCATCCGGGAGCGTCTTGGTGCCATTCGCTGATCGGTCACGGGAAAGGCGCTGAAACAAGGACTTCTGGCCATCTCTCGAGGGATGTTGTTCTCTGTCGGAGACCTCGGCACCGAGGGCGGTGGCGTCTTGGACGGGTACCTCCGGCACCATAGCTGTGGTCCTGCGCTCGTCTTCGACGCTGAGGCTTACGCTGCTCGTAGGTGAGCTGCTGCGCTGTCTGATAGTTCTCGCGTGGCCAGCCGACTCGTCGGAATTGGGAGATCTTCGCGAGGGCGGATCCATGCGAACGTAGTGGCCCGCAAGCTGCAGGTAAAAGACGGTCTCTGACTGAGCCCTTGAAGAATGGAACGGTTGCTCGCGAGGACACGCTTGCGTGGCACGCGGTGCGATCACTTTTCTTCTTCTGGCACAACGCTCTTGCACGTGGCTTTTGCACCTGCCGCTAAATAGATAATGAGAGTCTAAAAAAGAAAGAAAAAAAAGGAACCACGGATACTAAGGAACTACAGAAAAGACTAGCCAAGAACTTTGAACAGAGGTTGAATCTAATGGGGAAAATTTTTCAATTTGTCGTCAGATTATTGTACAAAGAAAAAGGCTTCTTGAGCAGCCGCTTCATGAATTTCGTTTGAATGAATCTGTTCTGGCAATAGTGTCTCTTGCGGCCTTGGTACAAGGTATTTAGCCGCTGCAATGTGTTTGACGCCGAAACATTACACCACGTTTATTCCTAATTTACTGACTATTTCTATTCTAATTTTTCTAAGCTCCCTTCAGTCTAAATTGTTCAAGGAACCTTCTTTTTATTTCTTTTAAATGTGATCATTCATTCATTCATTCATTCGGTCTCACTTCTCAGTTACACACTATGTTATTCCTAGTTTTACTTTTTCAAATTATAATTGCTGAAGTCGTTATCCATGCGCACAGATGCCCTATTTCGGCCTATTGCGGGTATGTGTAATATTTTGAAGGATCATCATCGTCATCATCATCATCATCATCATTATTATTATCATCAATCACTTTTTAAAATGAAAGTCAAGCTGTGTATAAGCTTTTATTGCTAGTTTGTGTGCCGGTGTGTGAAGGTTTCGTAAGTGGGAATTTATGTGTATACTTGTGCCTGACGCCGTGTTTCTTGTCAATTTTTTTTTTCAGCTGGTTTATCACGTGTAGTTAAAAGCTGTTTCCACATAACATTTGTTAGCTTTCCAAAGCTAATTAAGGGTGTAAACGTGCACTTACTTATAGGCAGCGCGCGTAAGATATCCTGTTACTCTTCACTCTACATATATTAACTGGACTCTGTTCGCCTAAAGTCGCGCTGCAACTGTCAAGTGTGCGGTGAACAGTGTCCATCAAGTGAACAGTGCCCATCAAGCAACTTACTGGCTTTCTGACTGTACGTCAGGGTTTGCCCTAAAGTTTCGCCAAAGTTTCCTGGTCGATCTCCGAGGAAGAGCTCGCGCGAGCTACCGCTGTCAATGCTGTACGTACGGCCAAATGTATGGACAGGTCTACCGACCTTCTTAATTTGCTTTTTATTTTATTTTCTTGTATTTTTTTTTTTTTGCATTGCATTTCAGTTCGAGCGGATCGGACCTTGCTTCACTCGTGACACAGCTGACGTCCGACATAACGTCGCAACGGCACGCATCTCTGCCCGCTCGTCGAGCAGGCAGAGAGAGAGAGAGAGAGAGAGAGAGCCTCGCATCTGCGTGGCTCGGGAATGCGAGCTAAGCCCGTCAGGATGTCAGGCTACATGCACCGCGACGTATATACGACGCCCGGCGCTTTCTCGCGCGCCGGGCGAAAATTGGCGTTAGCTCCTCTTGCGCGAGCAAGCTCGCTCTCCTTTAGCGAGCGAGCACGCGTCTAGGCTATAAAAGGAAACGGGACGACCCCGAGTGCAAGTGACTCTGGATACCTGGTGGCTTTTTTGGACGAGAGAAGCTGCCCGCTGCCGCGTGGGCCCAGACATGGCAACGGGGAGCGGGAACAGCAGTCGGGGCAGATGGAAACCAGTTTTTAGCCCGCGAGGGGGCGCTGTCTCGTCACCTAATACCGTGCAGTACGCCGGAGCCTAAAAGCATTTGTGCTATGGCGTCAGCAGCCGAACACGTCTCTTGAAAGGGCTTTGTCTGCTCGTCGTCGTTGTCTTTGCCTGCTCGTCCACGTCGCGCTGTATCTTTCATGTGCACAACACACGCCAGCTCACCCCAAACAAGTGCAATGCCCCTACCACCCTACCAAGAATTCTTATTTCGCAACAGAAATAACCGGGGGTGTAATTTTTTGTTGGTTTTCCATTACAGATTCGGCGCGACGTTCCGATTTAAACTCCGTGTTGAGCTCGGGCTGAATTTACGCCGCTTTTTTATTTAACTTTTTCTTGACAAAGAAAGGCTGTGAGTATAGAAAGATAGGGTCTGTGATTGGTCGGCGTGGCTGCGCTGGGCCGATCGTGATAAGCAGTGATACACAGCAGTCGAAGCTCCAGTGAACTCTGGGTTGTCCTTACTTGCGTACGTTTTGTGCATAAACTCAACGCGAGAGGTGCACATGATCAGTGCAAACCGCTTCGACAAGAACGTTAGACACACAAGAGCAGGCATAACTGCACCAGAAACTTGTCACCATAGGGACCGTGTAGATTGTATTCCCTTGCAGCACAAGCAGATCAGTGTTTTGGACAATGAGCGTAACACTAGTGCTTATATTCTAGGTCGTCCTTAAGTACTGCTGACGTTGCAGCAATTTCGGTGGACACACATTTGAATAGGACGTTTTGTCATAAGACGCTTGGGTTTTCAACTTCTCACGAAGAACGCATACTCAAGTTGCTTATCACAAATGGCGTAGATCTACTTTAAATAGTATAGTATAGTAAATAGTGGCGTGATGTACGCATGACGGCAGCTGACAGAAAGTGAAGTCTACGGCAGCAGAAAAAGTCGACCAAACATAACTAAGATACAAAAATAAGACATTAAAGCATAAAAAAAAGGGAAAAGAGCAAAATCAATAGGCCAACTATGCGAAGTAGGAGAAGTCTTAAAAGGCATCAGCGCGACAACTGGTGTCTTCAGATTATGTTACTATTAGCGATGTTCACTATACGACACTGCACCTGTTTAATCACCGTATATATGTAGAAGGGATGCAGCACTGACTATACGACATCTGCCATCTCGCCCCGTCGTCTTAGTTGCACCGTGACAGACCGCTCCCTCTATGATATGACTATAGCCAAGCGAGCTGCAAGCACTTTTCTACGTTCGGTCTCCGTAGGTAATTAGTTGGCACCCAGCCCCGGCTTTTTTGAAGCTGCACCGTACTAAGGTAGCCGGGTGCTGGCTGCTGAGAGGCCCGTCGCCCGCCTGACCGGAATTTCGGAAGAGTACACAAACGCCGGCCGTATGGAAGACACGTCGTGATTTAAGGGTCAGGCGTGACGGCTTCTGGTTGCTATACCCCCCCCCCCCCCCGCCCCCGGAGGCTGCCGGGCGAACGAACCTCGTACAGCCGGCCAACCGTGAACGGGGCTGCGAGGTGTTTCCTCGTATAGGCACATATAGAACGCGTCATCCTTATGCCCCGGTGATGTTGCCGCGCTGCCTATTGTTTTGTTTTCTTTCTTTCTTTTTTATCTCCGGTTATGGCGATACCAGCGTCAGAATGTAAAGGAAGAGAGGAATATGTTTTTGCGTGTGGCGCGTGTTAAGATGCGTCCAACAGGTTTTGTCGTGCATTGACGGCCGCCCAGCGGATACCACATGTAGAATGACCGACTGCCGGAACAAATATGCATCACCGGAAGAGCGGCAAGAAATAAATAAAGCGAAGCTACAAAAATACCACGACGTATACTCGCGATGTTGAGAGTAGCGGCAAAAAAAAAAAAGAAGGAAAATAAAATGCATGGTCTGGCACTTCGCTTCTTCACTTTAGGTGCGCATAGAGTGCTGACAACTCTTCTTGTGGCTGTAACTACTTGTTTCATATTCAATTTATATTCAAAAGCTTTCGTACCCCGCGAAGAATACGTTCGTTAGCTGTTGTGACAGAGCAAGTTCACATCGCTTTTGTCGTAACTACAGTCAAAGAACTTCATCGGGGAACGCAAAAGCTCCAGCAAGTGGAACAACATACTGTACAGACAACCGTTCGCTCGTAAGCAGTCGCCAGCGCTGTTAATTCTTTAGAATGTTCGATATATTCGCCGCTTTTAGTAAAAAACATTGGGGCAGGAACCATCAAGGATGATTGTCAAAGCCAGTGACAACTTTCTTGTGTAACCCGCTGCATATACTTACGCCATTCGTGAATACGCGAAGTGGCTGTCTCGCTGCCCTACGCAATGCCAAACGATACCACGACACAGTATATTGATTTCTACTACAGTACCTTACGCACGCAGAGCCGGAGTTGTCTGTCCCTGCAAATATCTAGTGACCCAAGTCGTATACCAGGCCAGACTCCTATAGGTCAGGCGCCCACGTTATCTGCCTGGCAAGACAGCAGCCAACACACGCGTAGTGTCCCAAGTTGGTGAATAACTTGAGTCACTAGTTACGTGAAAGAGGTTAGATATCGTGAACTGGACGAAGTTCCCGAAGAATGGTAGTTGCATTAAAAATATAGGAGGAGAGCCAACTTAGGCCACTAGGTTGCTGTTTAATGTAATTGAATTGAATTTTGTTGTTTTGCTTTCCAAAAACCACGATCTGATTATGACGCACACCGTAATCGGTGACTCAGGATTAATTGTGAGCATCAGGGGATATCTAACGTGCCCCCAATTCACGGGACACGGGCGTTCTTGCATTTCGCCCCCAGGGGTTGCTCTCTCGCCTAGCATACAACATGGACTACTGGGAATCTATCTATCTATCTATCTATCTATCTATCTATCTATCTATCTATCTATCTATCTATCTATCTATCTATCTATCTATCTATCTATCTATCTATCTATCTATCTATCTATCTATCTATCTATCTATCTATCTATCTATCTATCTATCTATCTATCTATCTATCTGTCTGTCTGTCTGTCTGTCTATCTATCTTTCTATCTATCTATCTATCTATCTATCTATCTATCTATCTATCTATCTATCTATCTATCTATCTATCTATCTATCTATCTATCTATCTATCTATCTATCTATCTATCTGTCTGTCTGTCTGTCTGTCTGTCTGTCTGTCTATCTATCTATCTATCTATCTATCTATCTATCTATCTATCTATCTATCTATCTATCTGTCTGTCTGTCTATCTATCTATCTATCTATCTATCTATCTATCTATCTATCTATCTATCTATCTATCTATCTATCTATCTATCTATCTATCTATCTATCTATCGTTTGATTGCCTATGGATAGATTGGCTATAGACTGAGTGAGTGAGTGAGTGAGTGAGTGAGTGAGTGAGTGAGTGAGTGAGTGAGTGAGTGAGTGAGTGAGTGGCCGATAGGTCAAACATTATTGCTCGATCGACTGACGTAAACTGGAGATGGAAACTGTCATGCTGTCGTTTTATTCACGATATACTTATGGTTGTAGAATGCGTACACAAGGTGAATAGAGTGCATTATAGAAAGAAGGCAGTTTTACTAACACGTCTGAGCAGTTAATGGACGTAACAAATAAAAATAAAGAACAAGATTTTTGTACATGAACTTCTAACATCCCCACGTCAGCGAAAGAAGTAAGCCAACCGCTGTAACACAGCATAGGTTGTACTCGAAACTAAATAATACTTGCGATATTTCGAATAGAAACTGGTCGAAGGGGAGACAACAGGAAGGAATAAAATCCATTTTATGCGGTGTGGTGGCACAGGATAGTTTTATCGCCGACAAAAATGGTTGTTGCATCGCTCCAAGGCCCTATGACGCGTCTTTCTGTCTTTGCATGCCTTGACAAGTCTCTTTATGGGTCCTTCTTATGCTCTTTACTGTTTTGAATTCTGCGCTAAATATTCTTCCCGACAATGATAAAGCACGGTAAAAGCAAAGCTTAAAGTCGTCGGGGTGAGCCGAGTTTAAAACCGGATATCCTTGTAGTGCCGCCAGTGGCGGCGCTCCTCCGAAAATTTGTGTCACGCCATGACGTCATAGTTTTGAGAAGCACCGAAATTACTGACGATGGAGGTCACACTTCAACAGGCACGCTTGCTGAGCGCATCGAGCCCGCCCTCTCGAGTCACGCTGAAGGCCTCCCACTACGGGGCGAGGCCCTTAAATTGAAAACGGAAACGATCTGAAACAAACAAACAAAATAAATAAAACGCGAACAACGGAGGAAAACATTCAGATGGGCGCCATAGGATGGGCGCTCCGCACTGTGGTGCTTGCTTTCAACAACTTCCTCGGCGCAGGAGGAAAGCTTCCACGTCATAGTAGCCCTTAAGAAGCGTTAAGCGATCACTGTGTCTTCGCCAAGGAGACCTAAGGGAAAAACAACAGAGGAGGATGGGGAGGAGGAGCAAGGTGAGGAGGCTGGCTGAGAGGCGATGACGCAAAGCACGCGTCGGAAGCGCATTGCACGAATGTCAGCCCTCGTGACAGTGCGCGACTCGTCTTCCTTTGCAAAATTTTCCACTATCTCTGTCTCTCTTTTTCGTTGTCTATGGCTTTCCTTTTCCTTTTTATCATCACAAGCATGGCACACGCGGGCACTTAAGACGCTCGAGTATAGCAGTTACGAGCTTTCGGGTCGTTATGGGCGTATAACAGTACGGGAAAGCCAGTGTACCGAGGCGCTCTTGCATGATGATCTTGACATGCACGGGAATAGCTGTTATCGCGCACAGATGTGCTCGGGGAGACGATGGGGGCGGGCTACATAGCCGCATTTATGCTTCTTTTTCGTCGGGGTAATAGAGCACGGTGTACGCAAGATGCTCGGGTAGTGTGGAGGAACAACTCTCCATTGGGATCTATGTGTTGCAATATGGTCGCAGCTGTAGCAAATGTGCATTGAATTTCTCACTTGAGGCTCGTATTCCTGCACTTGCACGTTTACTGAGGCACTTGGTATGCACTACTCTTATCACTGCAGTAAGCAGGGAGAGAGTGAAACAGATGTAGATGTAGAAGCGACATAGATGAGAGAACAAGACAAAGTGCCAGATGGCAAATCGTGAACACTTGCAAAATGACACTAGTGTCCATTTCGGAGATAACTAGGTGCACCGGTACCTGATTCTGAGCACTTAAGTGGAATACTAGGATCGACGTACGCGTTCTTGGGGGGTCCATGCCGATGAACAGTAGGTGAGTATGCACACTTGTATGGACGCGTCAGCACGTTTTGCAACTACGATGTTAAGTCGAAGAGACCAGTAAGACGCCACCATTTACGCGTACCTCTTCGTTTCTTTTAGTTTCTTTTTTTCTTTCAGAGTGATACAAAATATAATGAGACCTAACAACCTACGACATCGTCTTTAAGCAGTAGGACACCGCTGCTCAAACGAATCGAGGAAAGACGCACTCGCAATTCGAATTGCAGCCGCGGTGGCGGCCACATTGAAATAGTGGGGGGATGGGGAGGGTAGGGGGGAGGAAAGAGTTCAAAAGTGCCAGGGGTGCAAGTCAAAGAAGCTTATAGATGGTCAGAATGAATCACCACACCCATCCCCTGCGGCGTCTCTTATAGTTCACGTGTTGCTTTGCTATACCAACCCTACGGATTAATGAATGAACACTGTTCCGACGTCCGACTGGCTTCCCCTATGGATCCTTTAAGGGGACAATCCAGGGAACTCGGGGAACCTACTATTGGAAACTGTTGCTCGTTCTGATATCACTGCTCATAAAGCTGCATATACCATGTGCCCCGGCTAACGTAGGCCTAGCTGTTCAAAAAAAGAAAGAAAAAACGAGATTAAAAATTTACGTTGGAAGATACGATTATAAGAGCTACGGTGTTTGGTCGTCAGAGGTCTGACGACTTAATACCGAAGGTCTCAAGCACGCATCTCGGAGCGCGTTTTTCTAGATATTGCTTTTTTAATGACAGTTTGGCTAATTAGCTAGTACGTGCCCTATAGAAACACAATTCATCCACTCAGGTCAAAATCTGGTGATTTCAAAGGTTACCTTTTGATTTGTGTCATGCACCGAATATACGATGTTATTTTTTATTTATTGTTCTTTACGAAAAAATAGATAAATATCGCATGATGCATATAGCGCAACTAGGCTTGTTTAGGTTGATTATCTAAAAGAGCGGACCTTATATGTGCTACAAATCACGATATTCAAGTAACTCATTAAAACATAAAAGCAGTAACTGATTATTCTTGTTTAACTAATTATTTCAGGGCTCAAGTTCCAGTTGCGAAATTGAAGCTCAGCAGTATAGTGAATAGGGGATAAGAGTTAATGGAGAATACATTAGTAACTTGCGATTCGCTGATGATATTGCCTTGCTTAGTAACTCAGGGGACCAATTGCAATGCATGCTCACTGATCTGGAGAGGCAAAGCAGAAAGGTGGGTCTAAAAATTAATCTGCAGAAAACTAATCTTTAACAGTCTCGGTAGAGAACAGCAGTTTACGATAGGTAGCGAGGCACTGGAAGTGGTAAGGGAATACATCTACTTAGGGCAGGTAGTGACCGCGGATCCGGATCACGAGACTGAAATCATCAGAAGAATAAGAATGGGCTGGAGTGCGTTTGGCAGACATTCTCAGATCATGAACAGCAGGTTACCATTATCCCTCAAGAGAAAAGTGTATAACAGCTGTGTCTTACCAGTACTCACGTAGGGGGCCGAAACCTGGAGGCTTACGAAAAGGGTTCTACTTAAATTGAGGGCGACGCAACGAGCTATGGAAAGAGGAATGATGGGTGTAGCGTTAAGGGATGAGCAGATTGGGTGTGGGAACACACGCGAGTTAATGACATCTTAGTTGAAATCAAGAACAAGAAATGGGCATGGGCAGGACATGTCATAAGGAAGGAAGATAACCGATGGTCAATAAGGGTTACGGACTGGATTCCAAGGGAAGGGAAGCGTAGCAGGGGGCGGCAGAAAGTTAAGTGGGCGGATGAGATTAAGAAGTTTGCAGGGACGACATGGCCACAATTAGTACATGACCGAGGTAGTTGGAGAAGTATGGGAGAGGCCTTTGCCTGGCAGTGGGCGTAACCAGGCTTATGATGATGATGAACATAGTGAAGTCATGCGTGCTTAGGAGACATCCTAAGACTAACGCCGCTTTCGAGATATGTGTCTCCAAAATCAGCTAAACATGCATTTGCGCTAAAGTTAAGATAATCACGAACGGCTTAATAATCAGGAACCGCTAACTGGAATGCTAACGTATTTCACCGCCGATTTTTAGGCCGGATAGCTCGAAAGTGGTGTTGAACTTATGAATTTTGCTAAGCAAACATGAATTCACTAGCGCTCAGTCTCATTTTTGTAATTGGAACAGGTGCTCTAAAGTGAATAATTAAAAAGTAAATTAATGAATATTTTAGGTTAGCCACTTTGCCATAGTGATTTGTAGCTAAAATACCGTTCGCCTCTTTCCGCAATCTACGTCAGCAGACCGAATTGCGCTGTCACAGTAGATAATAAAAAATAATTACATTCGAACTAAACAAAATGCAATTGCGATGTGCACGTGCCACTGTAAATCGTTGTACCGCAAAACCGATACGTGATGCTAGGGGCAGTATAGATGATGACCGCCGATTTGCCTGTACGCTACACACGTTTCACACTTCGTAGTTTTCTCTCCCAGTCGTTCGAAGGCATGCTGAACGCTTTGCCAGGAACTGCGCAAGGCCCTTTCACGGTCCACTTGTGGCGACATAGCTTACGCATAGGCGACACGGCGACGCTTGACGAAAAGGCACGACACGGCCACAAAAGCGGGACACACGCGAACGTTGCGACTGGTCTGGAGGTGTGGGTGTTCGCGCGTGCCTGAGTGTTCCGCTTCTTTGCTCCAATCTCGCGCCCTCTTAACCTTCAGAGCGCTGTCCACAGAGGCTGGAATGAAGGCTTGAGAAACGTCTGACCCTTAGGCCGTGTCTCGTTCTTGCCGGCCAGCTGCTTTTCTTATGACACAACCGCCAACACTAAAGTAAAATAGACTATTCCCAAATCGCATTAAAAAAAAGAAGAAATAACAAATTGTTTTGTCGTATCATCCTCGAAAGTACCGTGCTTTTTACTTCGCCTTTTGTGTTTACACGGCACGCCAAGTGTTTCAGCAATGACATCGAGTAATGCTTAAAAGCCAGTATAACGTTACAACTGTTCTCTCTCTCTCTCATATACATATAGCCCGGCGTGAGGGCGCTGTGGCTGAGGCGTTCCACAGGTGAGCTCGAGGTCACGGGTTCGACTCGCAGCCGCGTAAGTCGCGTTTTGACGGAGGCGAAATGCAAAAAGCAGCTGCACGTTAAGCAGCTGCACCCCAGATGTTCACAATGAATCCGCAGTCCTACACTGAGGGGTACTTCACAATCCACTGTGCAGTTTAGGGACGTTAAATCTCACGCATTAATCAGTCTGTCTTGTGTTCTTTTTTGTTCTTTTTGCAGCACAATAATTACGGCAATTGGTATAAAGAACTTTCAGATTCTCCCCGATGACCTCTTTAATTATCTAAAATGTTAACTCCTGATTGGCGACTATAGTGTGAAAGTAATTGGTAAATTGAAAGAAGAGGTGCTCTCAAGGTTTGTCCATTCAGTAGGAATGCTGCCTGAGACCCCTTACCAATTTTGATTATGCCTCCTCGAATGTGGTGCGATATCTGGCTGCTGCATACGTCATTCCTTTACAAATCCTAGTTAACTGTTGATGAACAAATCTACGTGGCATACCGCGATAGACTGTTTGGGACGAATATCTGAAAACCTTGGGCGCTATAACGTAAAACTATTCCAAGCTTTTCTATTCCAATTCTGCAATCAGCCCGCCGCGATTGGTCAAAAACTTTTTTGGACCACCCCCACTTCGCCTGTCTGTCACGCGACGTCACGAAAACCGCGATAGCTCCGCATCTGATATGACGTGAACACACTGATTATGCATGACTGGAAAGAAAAAAAAATGGTTGTTTATGATTCGACGCCTTTTTGCCATTAGCGCTCGGCTATTGGTGAAAAGTTTTCGGGCGACACCCACTTCACCTGCCTGCCCCGCGACGTCACAAAACCGCGAGAACTCACCACGTCAAAGTGACGTGTACGCGTTAAAGGTGCATTAATATGCCGAACAAAACTGAGTTTTCTGCTGAATAGACACAGGCTGCCCCGTTCCGAAAGGAATAAAAGATGGCTGCCGCCGATGGCTCAGGCACTGGCTACTCGCACCAGCCGGAGAGCATGGGTTTATTTGCATACAATAAAGTTTTTTGTGTGGCCGTGTAACATTTTCGAGCACTTTCGGCATGTTTACAACCTCGTTCTGCGAACTATTATTTGCTGAGGATCCGTTTTAGCGGCATTCTTAACCTTACGCTGCATGCCGTCGCGATTTTCGACCAGCCACCGCAAGATAAGTAAGGGAAAGCGGACCAATTGCAGACGCGGCACCACCCTCTTCATCCGGTTATCAATATTCAGTGCAGTGGGTCGGCCCCCTCGAATCCCTCTCCACTTAAGCATGCTCTACGCCTCTTGTGAGCCAATTAGATAAGACAAGCCGCTCAGTGCAGGCAATTTTATTAGTTTTTCAAGCAAACAAAAGTGACCTCTTATGAACGAGGGGAGCATTTGATTGGTCATTTCAGACAACCCTGCGGGTGACCGCCCGATGCTTGCGTCGGCGGTTACGCAAATTTGACGTGAGGAGATTGGAATAAAACTTATTGCAGTAGTTTTACGTTATACGGCCCCTTGTCCCAGTATTACTGTTTCTACTGGACAGACACGCCTTCCCGTGCTTTGATTTCACAGTTACGAAATATTCGCTGCAACGGCAAATAAATGGGTTTACTAGGTAACATTATTCATTTCAGGAGCTTATTAGTGGTTATCACATATTTCTTTCAACCGAATGTTGCACATAATGCCTCGCCGGGATGGCCTCTTTCACAAGCACGTGCATTCAATGAAAGCTGAGTGATGTGGCACTTGTTCATAGAAACACGTTTTTATTAGAAAAGACACTACTGAAGGTGATATGTGTCATACCAGAATCATGTGGTTTCTTTTGACGGTTGCCTTAACTGTGAGTGTGGTGCAGAAAAGCTACCATGAATCGGTTCTTTGAATTCTACAAGTGAAAATAAATTTCGCTGAAACAAAGGACATCTAGCGGGGAAACTACTCCAAGCCCAAGTGTGCAAGGTGCACCTTTTGTTGACTCCCAATATTGCCACGTTGCAGTGACGGTAAAGAGCCAAACACCGTCACAGCTGCGATTTAAGAACATAAATCTCATATCACAACGATAGCGGCGAGCACAGTCGTCGAGCGTAGAATAGAAGCTCAACAGTTGAGACCGTCCCCTATTTAAACCCGAACACTGTCACCGCACATTTCACAGTTATCAAAGGGGCTCGGGCACTTTCGAGAATGTGCAACACTGTTCGCGTCGCGCACGCTCTGCTTACACAATTCTCTTTCGCTGTAGAATGCGCGAGAACATTAAAGAAATTGAGGATACAGTAGGTAGGCGCATTTGCTCCCAGCGATAACAGTGATAATCGCTGAAAAAAAATTGAGAAGCCATTCCATTCCGTGAATCTGTTTGAGCAGCGAAGCTGTATCACATCACAAAGGGTTAAAGAATGGTACATGTATTTATTTCAATCATTTTGGCAATGATGGTGACGATAGCTTTGTGATTACTGTGATATACACTGATTGGTTCGGTTACAACCTTGGACAGAATCCTGACAAAAGTTAAATCTACACTCGACCGTTGTTTGATTGGTGGGGCACTTTAAACCAAGCTCTTCTAGCACAAGCTGAGTGAACGATTTCCTGTCTGGTTTTCAAATGTCCACATTGAAATCGCTAACAATGATCACAGGGATCACAGGGATCTCTAACAAGATCACGGCTAAACCATGCAAAGTGCATGGTCATGAACTTCTCGATATCGCACTTTGGTGTGCCTGGATATGTATATACACAGTGGATATCACAATTCTGTCTTTCGTTTGTACGGCACAGACATCCCCACAGTTAGGGCATTGTCCTCTTGCGAGTCAAAAGTGTATGGTTGTACATACATTTTGTCCTTTCCGCATATCGCAATGCCTCCTGCTCGTGTGCCCATGTACTGTTCACAAACGATTGCAGTATATGAATTGAGTTGAAATAATTCCTCTTGATTGATTGATTTCATTTATTATTATTATTATTATTATTATTATTATTATTATTATTATTATTATTATTATTATTATTATTATTATTATTATTATTATTATTGCCTGAGTGCTTGAAGCCTGCGTCACCTCCGCCGCGGGTCGACCCGAATTTGCACTACCTGCGGGATCGGCCCACGTTTTTCCCACGGGCACTACAAATGCATTTTCGGATAGATGTATACAGCTTCGCTGTAAAACGGTCACAGGTAAATAAAGCAATGCGCGCATTATAATATTACCTCTCATTAACCACACCCCTTTTATTCAACCACAACGCATAATTAAATTACCTTGCGCGGAAAAGAAAGAGCGTATGAATGTCACTCCCCCCTCCTAAGATGCTCCCACAAGTTCACGTAGGACACGGCACATTTAAATAACTTCTCGAAGTACGGCACACTGCTATATCCTTGGCTTCATGCCCCTGGGGATATCCCGCCATGAAGATATACCGCCACAGACGCTCCGAAAGTGTAATGGTTTCGCTGGCACTCTGTAACGCCGAACGAGATTTATGGCACCGGGACGTGCTTTGCATCGCGGCTCGTTCAAAACGCAGCCGGTATCTGACCATCACGGCCAGGCCAGTAAGCGGAGCACCTCTTCCGCCAAACTGACGCTGCGTTGTTGACTATTTAAACGGCTCCCCGATTTTCTCTTCCGGAAGCGCCGTCTAGGTGCGCATACTCCGTTGGCAATGCACGAAACCTGGGCACGAGAAAATGAGGGAGCGTGCTGCAATAAGATTGCGGTTGCGAACGGAAGGCACAGACAAACGCAGCGCAGTTGGTCGAGCCTACCGGCCAAGCTATGGACGCTCGTGAAAGGAACGTTCGGCATGAATAGGGCTTCGAAGCACGCGCCCAGTGTTTAGTGCGCCGTGAGCATTCATAAGCGGCGACGGGGCAACATAAAACGCCCCCCCCCCCCCCTACCCCATGATCTCCTCTTTACCGTTACTACTTTCTACTCACCCCCTCCCACTAACCGCTACTCGAGGACTTCCGTATTGCCTTTGTAGCGGCTCGCGCGTGGTGCGCGTTCCTAATGGCCGAACGAGCTTTCACGGCGGCGCGTTGCGCGAGCAAATTGCGCGAAAAGTGAAAGCAGGCCGCCACCGCGAAGCTGACGCCCGCCAGCACACACGCCTCGCCGCCGCGGCGAGTTCGCCATGAATCGCGCGCGCGCTGTGCTTGAATGCCGAGCACGTCCCGAACAGCCGAAGCGATGGGAAGAATATGCCCGTCGCGCAAAAGGGTCTGTTGGTGCCAGCGTTCCGACACGTGAACTCGTTTCGGTGATTTCGCTTTGTCGAAGCGCGCAGGCGCTGAAACAAAGAAGCGGTGGATGGGACGGAAAAGTGAAGAGAAATGGAGAGAGAGAGAGAGAGAGAGAGCTCAGTTACTACTCGATTGACTTGACGTCAAAAGCGGAAATATGGGACTACGCGCTTGAGATGGAACATATCAATAAAGTTTCTTCACTCACTCAGAGGGAACATGTGACACGAAGCGACGTAGTATCCGATTGATGTAACTGCGGCAGATACGGCAGATATTTCTCGTTGGATCGAGAACTTCCTATCGTTCCGTTTCTCGTCCTGCGGTAAGTATTGATAGCATTCATTTACAATTGATGTTGTTGTAATACTTCTTCGTCGTTGTTGTAGTTGATGGTCGTTCAGGAAGGCACTGCCGTTTGATGCATATACCGTCGTTTATTTTTCCAGTTACAGTTATGCAAGAACACTTTAACATGTTAAGATCTCGTCGGAGCGGCTGTTATAAGATGCTTGCGCACCAGCTCATCGGAGTCATTCCACCTCTGCCTGCTCTCCCAGCTTCCCCCAGCCCCGCCTCGAGTCCCTTCCTCCCGCCCACCCCACGACATCTCCCCCCCCCCCTCCCCCGGCAAATATGAAGAGAGTCTCGGGGTAGAGAGCAGCCTTCGGCTGAGGGAAGCGCCGTTCCCTTCTTACGGCAGAGCATCTGGAGTATCTCAATTCACGATACAAACAAAAGAACCAGACAAACGCAACAAAAGAACACCAGGGAGTACAAATGTCTCGACACATGTAATGTACCTAGCTGCGCGCATGTTACCACCAAGTGAAAGCAAGATTCCGAACCCTACCAGCACCAGCCCCTACCAACACCTGCCCCCCCCCCCCCCCTACAACACACGCACGCACATAGGTTCAGGAGTAAAAAAAAACGGAACTGAAAGCACAGTAATTAATACATTCATTTGGTAACTCATGTGCATTATATTGAATGAATTTCTCTTACGGAAACATACAAGGACATTGCTAAGAGAAGGGGAGGAAGAAGGGGGAGGGCTGCCCTTAGGCCTCCCTCCTCTCGATTCACCAGCGGCCCCGTAGCTGTTACGCTCTTAAAATGCTCGAAGAATACTCGGCCACCGTTTGAAGCTGCTGCCCTCACCACTTCTGCTTTCGTTGCGCCCCACAGCGCCGGCATGACGCGGTATCCGACAATCTTACTACATCGATTGGCGACGCAGCGCAGCTGCGCGCCGTGATGCTGCCAGCGTCGGGCTCCCGGACGGAATCGAATGGGTGGGAGAAGGTCGCGCGGACATGCCCCCGCTTCACCGCCGCACCTGTGGTGTCCATTAGTGAGCGTTCGTTGGCCGCCCCATTGTTCTGCTCCCTCGATCAGGCCGCCGAGTTTCGTGCCTCGTCGTCAAGGCCGCGTGCAAGTTTGTAAGGCAACGCACTCGCATTCGCGTGCCACCTGTCCGGAAAACCACGGTGCGAGTAAGACATATTCGGCAAGATTCAAGAGCGCACATGGGCTTACACGTTGCCAGTAATTTACAAACATCTCAATTAAAAATATATATATATTTCGCCCTATGTGATCCTTGGCTTCGTTTTCCGTTGGCGTCGTGTGGCTGTCTACATAGCCGGCTGTCAATTTTTTTGTTAGCACATCTTTCTTGATCTTTTATTTCCTACTTTGTTTTTTTAATTAATTCGATGTGCTGTTCTTAATCCATTCATCTTGAGCACGGCCAGTGAATGGAATTGCTTGCCCACCTTCGCTGTCACCATTCTCAACGCTTCCGCATCTGCCTTTGAAGATTTTTGTATGTACTTTTTGTACGTGGTGATTTTCTTTCTCCACTCCCTCCTTTAACGCCTTCGGGCATTGAAAGCCATGGAAATAGATAAATAATATTGAAATATGCTTTTTCTCCCTCTTGAGTAGCTGACCTTTAAAAGAGACGACTAACAAACCGCTCACTGGAAAAAATGGGTTTCTCTCAGGAACTTCAAGAGCAGCCGCCAATACGCCGGTGACTGAGCGAATAATGGAGTTCTGCAACTGAGCACGAGGTCGCGGGTTCGATACCCAGCCGCTGCTGTAACGCTTTAATTGGTCGAACTGCAAAAAAAATAAATAAATAAAGAAAACACTTGTGCGCATACATTTAGGCGCAAATTAAAGAACCCCAGGGGATAAAAAAAAGTGTTCGTTGAATTAACAGAAAAATAAAGAAATTTGGCTACTCTAATGGTGATGGCTACTCCTTATCAAACAACAACAACAACGACGACAACGACGACTGCGATGACGATGATGCTGCTGCTGCTGATGATGATGATGTTGATTCACGTAGAGAAAGTGTCAAACGTTTGGAAAGTCTAGAGCGGAGCAGCAAGCTAGAGAGAGAGAGAGAACAAGTGCAACCTCTGCACCTACTAGGCACAGTGGAACGCGCAGAGACAAATGTCCCGTGCAATTTGCACCACAGACCATGACGAGCGACGACATATAGGAGCATACTGAGTTTTGAAGCGAAAAGCTTCACTACGCTAGTCAACACCGCGCTTCGCGCGAGCCGGAGTATGTCGGAATTGGCTCCGTAAGCGTGTTCGGAGTCGGCGCAGGTGGCCACTGCCGCGCGCTATGCGCCATCGTTTGACGTTCGCCGCAAGCGCGTGTTTGTCGCTGAGGCCGACTATATAACCGCTTGCCAGAGAATAGGCGTGCGCATTCAACATGGAAGGAGAAGAGAGTGATACTACCGGTACAGAGAGCTGTGTTTATGGCTGTACAGAAATCGCAAGACAATCTGCCCAACAATGATGAATAAAGAAGTTTAATAATCCTGCATAACTTATGGTATATATTATTGATAAGCAATTTGCATAACTACACAAGGCACACATATAGCATAACCATAAGCTAACCAAAGCATATCCATAAGTGAAACCGTAAGCATAACCATAGGCTAAATCATAAAGCATAACCATAACCTAAACCGTGAGCATACCCATAGGCTAAATCATAAAGCATAACCATAAGCTAATCCGTAAGCATATCCATAACTTAAACCATAAGCATATCCATTAGTTAAACCGTAAACATAACCATAGGCTAAATCATAAAGCATAACCATAACCTAAACCATGAGCATAACCATAGGCTAAATCATAAAGCATAACCATAAGCTAAACCGTAAGCATATCCATAACTTAAACCATAAGCATATCCATAAGTTAAAACGTAAGCATATCCATAGGCTAAATCGTAAAGCATAACCATAAGCTAAACCGTGAGCATAACCATAGGCTAAATCATAAAGCGTAACCATAAGCTAAACCGTAAGCATATCCATAACTTAAACGATAAGCATATCCATAAGTTAAACCGTAAGCATAACCATACGCTAAATCATAAATCATAACCATAACCTAAACCGTGAGCATAACCATAGGCTAAATCATAAAGCATAACCATAAGCTAAACCGTAAGCATATCCATAACTTAAACCCTAAGCATATCCATAAGTTAAACCGTAAGCATATCCATAGGCTAAATCATAAAGCATAACCATAAGCTAAACCGTAAGCATAACCATAGGCTAAATCATAAAGCATAATCATAAGCTAAACCATAAGCATCACCGAACCTTTTCGCTTCGAGAGATCCAGGCTTAACCTTAGCTAAGCCCCAGCCAATTTTGAATGCGTGCATGATGCCGCGATGCGGTTCGAGGTGATTAGGCGCGCTAATGAGCGAAATACAAAGACGAAATGGGGCACGTCTACTGCCCGCATTATTGCAAGAGAACAAACGCAAGAAAGTGCTGTGAAAAAAATTTGGAGGACGTTTAAGCTTCGCCTTTACGAGTGGAATGCGATAACATTCAAAGATCCCTGACTGCTTCTCACGCTTCCCGGCAACTGGAGTCTATATTACCGTAATATTTACAGGGAAACGCTGGTGGCAAACTCTATGCACGAAGACGAGCTTTCTGGTAGAAACGTGGCCTCTTGCGTGGGCCGATCACGAAAGTAGTGTACAGCCACGCCGAAAAAAAAATAAAACACCATTTTCAGGTTCCTGTTATTGTTTCGCACTTTCATTATTTAAGCCTGAGAATATTCAACATAAAATAAATGCGCTGTTGGTGTTTTGTTTCGTGGCATTTGTTTGTGGGCTGTCGTTCTCAAAATTCCAAAGGAATAACGTTGTCGAGAATGAAAGAAAGGGAACCGAGAGATGGGGGACGGATTGAAAAACTTTAATAAGGTACATCGGCACGTGCGCTAGCACGTAGCGTGCTGCTCCCACGTCGGGACAGAAAGACCTAGCCTCTCCGCCATGTTGGGGGCCTGATTTTTATTAATCATATCATAATAAACCAACAAACAAAGACACCAAGGACAGCATGGTGGAAATTACTTTCTACTAATAGAATTAAAGAAATCATAAATTAATGGAAATCGTTCCCCACCTGCGGCAAGCTTTCCTTCATTTTTTTTCCATTTCCATTAATTTATCCTTTCTGTAATATACGTTGTAAGTACAAGCGATTTCCCTTATGTTGTGTTTGGTGTCTTTGTTTGTTGGCTTCTAATGATTTGTCAAGAACTTAAGAAAATGTATGAGCAGCTTTAGTGATAGAATGGTGTGGCAATGTAACCCGCATGTACCGCATGTCACATAGGAAGGCGCGACATATACATATACCTAAATATATACGGCAATTTTCCCTCGCGGGACGCCAACACCGGCGCCGACGCCGGGTTTTCTACGACACGGGGCCCTTAACGCCACTGCGTTAAAGGTGTCCTGCAAATATCAAGAACTCCCTGCTTCGATCGAGTAGTGAGCTAAGGGTGCCAGCGAGAGCACCTGTCAGCGTTCAGCTCAACCTTACTTTTAAAAGTCGTAGACACTTCGCTTATCATCAATATTTTTTGTCTGGGAGACTTTGTAAATGTAAATTTGGCATTATTCACTGAAATTGCTTCATCGTACTCTTTTAGCTGTGCGGATCACGCGAATGACGAATAACTACTTTGCGAAACCCGTGCAATGGGCCAGCGAAACAACGGCGGTTACGTTTACTTAAGATGAACTGAGAGCCAACTACTCAATCGGCTTCTCCACGTGTTTGTGGTCTTGTTCGTCATGGGTTAGAGTATTCAATTAACTGCACAGTGAATTAAGCTTGTGGCCACAACTGGTGTTTCGGGATATTGCAGCGATGCCGTTAATGCCACTATAGAGGCGAGCGTTATGCACTTGCTTTCACACGATGTTCACGCAGGGCTAAACATATCTGGTTTAATTAGGGACTAAACTAAAACTGATAAATTTTATCGCTGCCACAGTGCGCATGCACTGCCTCGAGTGGCACACCGATTGCAGAGTATATATATCACTGTAAAATAATTTACACCCTAAAGAGTGAAAAAAGTGTGTAAATATGTCTACCGCTCACACCCTTGGGGTGTTATCTATATAAAGGACACCCTAAGGGTGTGAGCTATAGACACATTTACACCCTTTTTCACTTTTTAGGGTGTAAATTATTTTACAGTATACCGGCAATCGTGTAGAAAGGAACGACACTATTCTTGAAATTTGTATAATTTCGCGATTTTTCTCCAATTCAGCCATGTTCGCGTTTAGAGCGAATCGAGGACAGCGTAGCTGGCCTGTGAACCAATCAGAGATGGCAAGATGATGAATTTGACAATGTGACTGAATTTTGACAGTGTATGCATACAGAATTGAAAGGAAACAGCGCAAAATAACAAGGCTGTTCGTGTAATAGGGCAGGTAACCGGGCTATTCGTGTAATAGAAA
The DNA here is from genome assembly GCF_023375885.2 of Dermacentor andersoni. Lineage (NCBI taxonomy): Eukaryota > Metazoa > Arthropoda > Arachnida > Ixodida > Ixodidae > Dermacentor > Dermacentor andersoni. Next base: position 101,852,364 of record NC_092818.1, read on the forward strand.
GCAACAGACTGTCTGCCCCTTTCTCACGTTCAGTTATTTCGCACTGTTTCCGATCAAGTCACGAACGAATCAGCCCAAATGCGTACGCTACTGCGGTGCACGAAATGGCGCCCCGAGGTCCTCTGACCCATTGAGTTTACCACAAGAATGCACCAGAGAAATCCCTGGCGCTGCATTCGTTCAGCTACCACGAGAATGAAGGTTAGCGCATACTTTTGTCTAATACGAATGAAATCGAATGTTCTTGTGACGTTCTTTATTACGCCTCATCTTTATAAATTTGCAAGCGCTCGTGCTTTTCCGAGCATGCTATATGATTGCGAATCGTTGCATATATAGCGTAACATATTATTGAAAATTATCAAATTTTAAACTCGCGAGGCCGTTCAAAGCCAGCGGGACGAAGTTTAGGCAAATCCATGTGCTGGTCATCATTCGCGCGCTCGCTGAACCCCCGTATACATCCAGTTCCCGTAGACATTGGCATGAGCTCGCTCTAGTCATTTCTGTAGGGAACTACTAACGCTTTGACTTGGCTAGCGGCTTTAGTTTCTATTAAAGTGATTACCTCCATCTCTCCGCTTCTGCATTCTGCGTAAGCAGAGTTATTTGTCGAGAGAGACAGCGACCGTATCGAGCAAACGATCGAACGCAGTGCCCCGCCTTCCGACGCTCGTTGACGCCGGCGGCGCCCGTAGTGTCACCGGCGACCCGACGGTGAGAAAGTTGAGTGCGGCACTGACTAAGGCCGCGGGACAAGTCCGGTGACAAGCTCGCGCAGCAGGCGGTATAGCAACGCGCGCGGCGCTATAGAAGGAACGCGCGGCGCGTTTCCGCAGCGATTTGTCGCTGCCTACGCGCTGCTTGCAGCGCGCGACAGAGGGTTATATATACGTGAGGTGGGTGGGGCAGTGTGCCGGCGCGCTTTGCGCCTGTGCGACCGCCGTTGATGACACGCCAGATAAGCGTCCAAGTGTCGCGCGGTGCGCGCGAAAGTTTCTTCAGCGAGTGCATGTATCTCGCAGCGTGCACGCGTGCGCTCTTTACCGCGTGTCTTGAGGCACGACATAGTTTCTCCGGCCGTGTAGCACTCGCCAATGCCGGCAAATTCTTCTCACGGAGAAATTCTTCCAAAGAGAAAAAAAAAACTCAACCATACTAGTAAATTGTGCCACTGCAATATATAAAAAAAAGAAAAAATAGAACACGCTCTTATCGTGCCAAGAGAGTATCGTACCATATACCAATGGTTATCGTATACCATATACCAATCACACAAAGGTGTCATTGGTGTATGCTAGCGGGACAGACAAAACACAGTGAAAAGAGAACCACAGGACGAGCGCAATATAAGAAAATGCGAGGCTGGATATAGCGAAATAATTGATATAACTAAGTAAGTGGGATTTCCCTTGAAGTGCCCGTAAAGATTCATATTGCAGTGCAGGTATTAATGCATATACCAAAGTAGTCCTGGATACCACTTCAACTTCGTTACAGTGATGTTTTAGTTTTATTTAGTGCCCCTTCAAGGCTACCGACGTCGACTTCCTTCTCGAAAGCACAGAATTTACATAAGGTATCTTCAAGAGGTACTAAATCTGCCGCCGCAATGCTTTGTTAACATGTAGCGCTTTCTAACTGTAATACAACCGGTTAATATCGTTACCACTAGATTTAAGCATCTGAGCAGTAGCATAGGCGTGTGCGGCGCTGACTTCCCCGCGAGCAGAAATGAGAATATGTCCGTAGAGGGATTAACGTAACGGCCCCGACGAATGTAATCTGAAAAGTTTGTTGAAGCGCTGGAGTGCCATCATCAAACGTGAGCTATCAACGCGGAGTTTTTCCGAATGTATAACACGGAGTTAAGTCAGCGTCCCAACGCGGTGTGGATCACAAATGTTCGCGTAACAGCTAAACGTGGATTGACGGCTCAAATGACAAAATGGAAGGGTGTAGTCGGCGTGTAGCTTGATACTAAGATTACCAAAATAAATTCTGGGCTGACTTCGTTTAGTCACCATGGCAAGTTGGGAAACATTCTTCAAGGAATTGGCTTGTATTCGTTTGAAAAAATCACATCACAGCTTCTTTTCTTATTGAAATTTGTGATTCAGCTGTGCTGCATGCTGGCCTCACAATATTTGTACAAAGCAGTAAATGTTTTACATTCACAAATAACTCAATTTAGGGCATAATTTCGAGCGCGTAAAAACATTTATGCGTTTCTTTTTTCAGTATGCATATCGCCAAATCTAGACAGTACCTGTAGTAACACTTAACATACGCATTTGCTTTTGTATTTTAAAGAAATATGTTCGCTTCTAACTTTCTAAAAAGAAACATCTAGTCGCAGGAATTAATGAGAGCATAAGTGAGAGGAATTCTTCTTTGCGATCCCTCCCAGACATTACTGACTATGGCTGCCGGCTGCTGCTACCTTATCGAGTAGCTCACACACAAAGAATAAATGACTTACGCGTCTGATGACGGGATCGAACTTCGGTGGCCAAGCACAACAGCCCGACCCGCCGTGGTTGCTCAGTGGCAGATATAGATGGGCCAAACCTAGTCCTCCAGAGCGGACGCGGTGAAACAGATTGGTGCGTCGTGTCCGCTCCCAAGTGCTTCCCCACACAAAAACCGCAAATACACGGTGCAGCTTCTGCACATTGACGCGAGAACAATGAATTGCTTGCAAGACATACCACAGCTTGGTTACAAAAAAAAGGTTACAAATTGTGGCACGCGCGAAAATAGACCAGCTGAAGCCTTTGAGCCTGTCGGCCTTCTCACGCATTTCAGCAACTTGGCATTTCCAATATGGCTCACTGTCGCGATAATTCTCCAGCGGCACTCCTAAATATTTTACTGGGGTTGCTGTCCAAGTCATGTTTGCGAAATTCGTTGGGGTTAAGGGCCAGTCGCCGTGCCAGAACCCCAAACACTTAGCCCAGTTCACAGCACTCCCGCTCACAGAACAAAAGTCTTTCACGATTTGAACCACAACACGAACGCTTTCGTAGTCAGCACAGAATACGGCAATGTCATCAGCATACGCGAGAATGCGGACCTCCGCCGCATGCAAACGAAAACCATGAACGCTGTTGCTTTCAATAACGCTCAAACAAAAAGGTTCAATATACAAACAAAAAAGCAATGGTGACAGGGGCCAGTTGGTTAACCGATTTATGTTTTTTCGTGACACGAATGACCCCTTTTTGCGAACTGTGTGTCAGGTTAGGTTGGGCAGGGTTTTGCCAAATTTGGTTGTTAGTTCGGAGAGTATGCAAGGGAGCATTTTTGGCTTCCTTAAAGAGGTGTACATGGCATGTCGCGTCTTGCAAGTGCGATTTTCGTTTGAATATTTGTCAGTGGTGTCGCGAAAGAAACTTTATAAGGACCTGTGTGAGGTCTTTCTTCCGGTACCGTTGTACAGGTCGTTGTACTGTGCAGGTCCATGGCAGTCAGTTCTTAAACGTGTGAAAAGAATGACTGTACCAGGCGGAGTTAAAAGTTTCTTCTTTAAGCTCCATACGAACACTCTTGAAGTCAAGACGTATTTGGAAGCGAAGGGTTTCTTTGTGCCTTGGGGAAATCATTGTTTCATATGCCGGAAGCCGGAAACTATCGAACATGTTTTCTTAGATTGTTGGGAAGCCCTCTTCTTTTGGGACATTCTCCAACGCACGATTAAAAAAGACTTACCGGTTGATGCTTTCGGAATTAGATTTCTACCCGTCGAGAGTGAAGACGGGGTTCCTTTTGACATGATTATGATATTGGGCCTGCACAGTATTTGGCGATCCAGGATGGCGGTCAGCCACGCAGACATTGATGCCAGGCCGATAAGACAGTATTTTTGTGAATCTGTTAGCAGAGCTATTGAAGGATACAAGATACAAGACCCAGTGCCTGAGTGGCTTCCAAGAATGGAAGCTTTGCTACACATGCGTGAATTTTAATCTCATCACGTAACCCCAAGTGAGGGTGACGTATTTTTAGCATACGTGTTGTGTTCTTCGCGCGGACTGATTTTGTAAACTGACGTGTTGAAGTCGGCAATAAAGAAAAAAAAAAAAAAAAAAAAAGTGGTTGCTCAGTGGCTATGGTGTCGAGCTGCTGAGCACTAGGTCGCGGGATCGAATCCCGGCCACGGCGGCCGCTTTTCGGTGGGGGCTGAATGCGAAAACACCCGTATATTTAGGTGCACGTTAAAGAACCCCAGTTGGTCGAAATTTCCGGAGTCATCCACTACGGCGTGCCTCATAATGAGAAAGTGGCTTTGGCACGTAAAACCCCATAAATTTTTTTTAAGTGTTCCGTTATTTTCTTTTTTCGTCATCGGATCAGACAACAGCGCGACGTATGATAAGAAAATAATGCAGACAAATCATCCGAACATTTGTAACAAAATTCGGACCTTAGATTTCTATAGCCCATACCGCACTTTCTGCACACCACACGTGAACACTGAATTCGACAGTGTACCGCACACCGCAGTACAATTAATGAGAGCTCTGCAGTACACGAAGAATACACGAGAGAATATTTATTTTCCTCCAGAGTGGCTTTCGACTACCACGTATTTGGGAGAATCTCGGGGTGCAGTTGACGTTGTGCTTGGTAGTTATTAAGCGGCTCTCGAGCGCTAACTGTTGTTGGCGGTTCAGTCGTAATTCTTTCACCGCGGATGAGCTTTATCAAGGAGACAATACCAAACCGAATGAAAAGAAATAAAAAAGGTGCACTTTTTCTCAAAGTGACAAGTTCCGCTGTCATCCTGGATTGCCACTTTGCCGCGCGGCCAACCTCTTTCCTTTGCATCGTTTGCTAAGTGTTACAATATATCCAGATACCTGCAATGTGTAGCAGCTACACAGGCTCGTGTCTCACTGCCTTACAGTTATCTCTGAACATTTAACATTTTCGCTGTGTCTGTCGCGGTGACCTACTTGTCCACAACGCATTGTCTACGCGCTGCATTACCGATAAGTGAGTTCAGCAACATTGAAACACTTTACTTCTATCTCGGTAATGCCGGTCGCATTCTTGACACAATTAGCTTCCCTTGCAAGGCGTCCAGCCACTCCGGTCAGTGCTCTTTGCTCGTGTTCATTACCGGGCCAGTAATATACGCACGTGCTCGCTTAATTATCGGCTCTCAATGTCAAGAGAAATGCAATTACGCTGGCCAGACCGGCGTGCCTAGAGCAGCGAACGCGCAGCACCCGCATGCATGCGCGAGGCGCTATTTGCGTGCGCCAACCCGTTCGCGTTCACTCACGGTGCGCTAAACGGTTTTGCACTTGGCGACGAAGGTAATCGACGCAAGCCTCAGGTCGTGTAAGCCAGCCAAGGGTGAAGGCGAATTGCCCTGCTGGAATCGGGAGCAGCGATCTTATCTCGAAAGACTGCAGCAGATTGCAGAAAGGAATGCAGCGAATGGGGAAATATATGTCATCTCTCTGCCCAGCACGTCGTCGAGGCTCCCATTTGGGGTCGCGGCAACCTCATTTCATTTCGGTTGGATTCCAGGAAAGCCCACCTGCTGGGGTTTAATTAAGACGGACGTTTCAACGCCAAGTGTTAAAGAATATAATGATCATTGCGCTGGACGAGAAAAAATTATCGAATAAAAGACCAGGTCGTCAGTTAAGACGGACAGGACAGACGCTCTGGACAGAGTGTCTGTCCAGAGCGTCTGACCTCTCTTTCTTTTTCGACATCTTTTTTTTTCTTTCGGCGCAATGATCAATATGCAAAACCATGTGGCCAACAGTCTACATTCCTAAAGAAGTTAATGTCGAGGCTTTATGTTGCAGCTGCGCCCTCATTAGAACAAGTTCAGTACAGAACACCTGCAATCAAACGCCTTTATAACGAAGTGCTTGGAAACTCCAAAATACTTCGTTATAAATGTCACTTCGTTGTAATGATGGCGCTGTGTACCACTCGCAATACGGCAGACTAAGCACCTTCAAAAAAAAAAAAAAAAAAGAACAGATCCTTTAGCATGACCGCAAGAGCCAGTACTTAGTATGGTATGAAGAACTTTATTTAGCTTCTGAGGGATCAGTCTAGGACTGATGCGGGCCGCTCCCACGGTATGCATCGTACGTACATGACATTCTTACTAGCCGGTAATTAGTGTAAGAAACACTATATTTGTTGTGCCCATTTTGTCAAACTTCATGCAGCCGGCTTCATGGCATCGAGGATCTCTGCATGCTAGTGCAATAAACAGCCCGCGAACAGTGCAGTGCGTTCGTCAGTGTCAAAGCCCACTGGGTTTGTTATTTCCGTTCTTAAGCTATGTGTGTGCGAGGAGGAAGAGTAATACCATACCTGTATACTACGTATTCTGAATCCTCGCGGGCCGTCCTTGTGTTGTCGAGCAGCGTTCCTGGCCTACGAGCGCCGCAGCTCACGGCTGGCCTGCAGAGGGCGGTGAATGGCTACGCCGCTATGTGCACTCGTTGCGGGGAAACAAATCTGCACCTCCCCCCCCCCCCCCCCCCGTCGGGAACGCCTAAATTTCTTGGCTTCAGTCAAATCCTTGTAGTTGTCATCGCTGCATTCAAAACGCGTTTGAAGTATAGAAGTCTAGCCGGGAAATACGTAATCCTTCGTTATACAGGCATTATCGTGTGCAAGTAAACATGCGAGTATTATTGTTGTAAAGGCGTTCGTACTAACAGGAGTTCGACTGTAATTCGCACTTTTCAGTTGCATTTACATTGGTACAACTTTTCTGGCAGGCTGTGCCTGAGAGTACGCAGCAAACTTGCAGCGCTCTCCAGCTTTCGTGCTTTGGTGTCGCTCGAACTTCGACTTTAGTATTCAGACTCTTGAACCAAGCAACCGTTCAGCCTCGCACTTCGAGTAGGAACAAGGTGCGAGCATGCAGCTGGGTGCTACCCTCTCGTCCTTACTTCTGGCACTCAACTATACATGCTCAAAGTGGTCGTCGCTGCAGAGCCTGAAATAACAAAAGAACGAAGTAAATGTGGACCTGCGGGCGGTTGGAAAACTCTCGCGAACCGTAATGCTTCATTTGCGCCAGTAAGCGACGTAAAATAGAGATATGAATTTTCATTTGCAAGCTTTCGCAAAATAAATTTGGTGAGTACTTGGACAGGCCGGTTGTTTCTTAACAACCGATCGAGTTTGTAGACGAAATCCGCGTAATCACGAAAGCATCGTAGGTGTTCTCGCCGCTCCTTGGTTGCCTCCCACAGATTGTCGAAGGTTGCGCGAGTGTCAGACATGTGCTGAGGCATTAGGTCTCACCTAATTATGATATTAAGGTCCGGGTTCCTTGATGGTCGGCTAAGTCTCACAACAGTCACGGTATCTAAAAGATATTTAACACGTTTCGAGATGTGTATGGGTGCACAATATATATGTTCTATCCATAATCCAGAAAAGGCAGCCATTAAAAACATGCCCTGCGACCATGTCTGGCTCGTTCTTGTTCACAACATAATGGAAACAACCATGCAGAAGAAGCACCTGAATAACGATGACGCAACCTTAGTTTAACGTTAGGGATAATATAGTCACGTTACCAGCCGCAGTGGCATAGTACCCACCGAAGTACTCGCCGCGTTGGCGTGGCGGCTATGGTGTGGCGCTGCTAGGCACGAGGTCGCGGGATCACATCCCGGCCGCGGCGGCCGCATTTCGATGGGGGCGAAATGCGAAAACACCAGTGTACTTAGAATTAGGTGCACGTTAAGCAACTCCAGATGGTCCAAATTATTCCGGAGCTCCCTCCACTACGACCTGCCTCATAATCAAATCGTGGTTTTGGCACGTAAAGCCACATATTAAATAAAAGAAAATCTGAAGCCTCGTCTTCAGTCCCCTGCTTCCAGTGCTCTATATCGCTCACGGCATACAACACTGTTACTTGAAAGACGAACCCGAAGGACGCGAGCGCACGGCGAGTCACGGCAAATACTGCTTCATCACGATCCACACTAAAGCGCTAAGTCAGCCGAGCGAGTAAGCCAGCTCGCTGACCTAGGGTTCGATAAGGCTATCGGGCGTGCATCCGCATGCCTGCTTTCGGCGCTATTCACAGACAGATATTGAACCCAGCAGGTGGCGTCAGGCGCCGCAGGAGCAGTTCTGAGCCGGCCGCTCAGCCGCTGTTGATGAGTTTGGCTGCACCTATATAGTATGCGTCTTACACAAATGTACGGGCGCATCTGGTGTGTGTGTGTGTGCAGACGGCAGAAGTTGAGGGCACAGATGCGTGCAAGCATTCGGCGCCCAATAGATGTGAGTGGAACATTTTACTTACGAAATTGAATCGCGTGCTCCCTTGCTTTACTTTTGATGCTCTATGCGAAATGGTCTCACGCGGAAGGCTTTGTGCGGTCAGAGCAGTAACGAAGGGTGCAACAGCACATGCGCGTAGCAGCTATTTGTAGTTTGCAGATCTACGCTTGGAAATACGTTTGAAGACAGCTTTGTTTTCGAGTGCTCTTGTTTTCTTCAGAGTACAAGCGTTTTCGGCGCTTTCTTGTAGCGTCCCGATGGCCTCATGCTTGGCTTCCTAGGGCTCACACGGACCGCTTGGGCTGTTTTCTGCACTAGATACGCCCACGTGCGCTGCCAGCAAGCGTTTCGGATCTCTAACTCCGGAGTACCCACGCGGGAAGTATACTCGTTCGTGGCTTCAGTTTCCAAACAATCGCACGCAGCGCGTGCGCTGGGTGCCAGGATTTTGTATCTCGCAGGGCGTTCAACGCATTTTGTTCATAGCATCAGAATCCTGGGTTAATTAGACTGGAAGACTCATGTATGTATAACGGTTGCTGTAGAATTTAAACACTGCCACGTCATCGCGGATCTGATATAACACCTCGCAGGCGGACTGCTTTTGTTTGAGTTCACAACACCGACCGCGGCCGTGGTTGCTATGAGTGCATCAACGGGATCATTACGTTTGTCAAAATTAGGCCAACACCTTGATTAGGTTGCATTCACATTTGACGTCCGAAGTATGAATATGCAGATTCTAACTGCAGAGCTCGAAGTTCCAAAGCGTGCACAGACCAACATGCACATGGCTTACAGACCTTCTCATCAGTGCCGTGGCTGCGGGAGACAGACTGAGGTGCAAGGCCCCTCAAATCGTGCCGCGTGTTTGTTGTTTTTAATTACTGCAGGCACAAGAGGAAAGCATACGTTATATTACTGCTGGCTGTTCCAAGGCACAGTGAAGAAACCGAGACCACTCCCCTTTCCCCGTGCAACACGCACAGACATATAAGCACAAACATACGATCACAACTATAAAGGGACCTTATTCGTTCATTGATATAAAATTGGCGCAAACATAGAGTACGTCAAGTTACGTGTTGTGTCGCTGTTTTACTTGTAGCATGAAATGTATCTAGTGTTTCACTCAAGCTACGCTCAAATGTACAAATCGTTTGCAATCGGCACACGCTCTCCGAGAACAGTAAACAAACTGAGGCATTTATGATACGCTTCCATAGAGGTTTCTGTCTCAGTAAATTGGCTTGTCGGCATGATTAACCGATATACCGGGTGCTTATTCAGCGAACACTTTCAAAAATTGTCAAAAAAATTCCTGTGTTAGATAGCACAATTCTAGTCCATGAGCTGGTCTACTCGAAGAGGCGGACATTACTTGCACAAAAATTTGAAATGCACAAGCGACTAGCTAACAAAAATCACTAATTATGTTTAACTAATTACCTTGTGGTACATATTACAATTTACAGATTCTTTCCGTGGAGTTCGGGCTATTTGTGAAATTTTATGAGTGTTCACTGAAATACCCCGTATACTAAAGGATACAGCACAACCGCCGGTTTTCCGTGTCTTGACATGAGTCAGCGATGAAAATTCTCTACTGGCGTTAGCCATTTATTCAGATTGCGCGCACTTCTCTCAAATCCTCTCACCCGCAATAAAAAAAAAATATTTCTTTCGTTATCAGCGCATTGCACTGTCTGTGTGTGCAGCATGTGAAGGAATGCTATGCGCTGTTCGGTAACCAAACAGTACACATGGAACTACATGTGTTGCAAGGCAGATGAGGACAAAGCACGAAAGGCATGAAATCAGCCAGAAACCCAGAAACACACACACACCGCAAAACAAAAGAAGCGGTCAGGGGACAAGCGCTTGTCTTCCATATGTTTCCTTTCCGATGTATCTGTCTGTCTGTGCATGTGTCACCATGCCCTTCTTCGAGACTTGGTGGGGTTCGCTATTCTTCCATTCACCGAAGAACGTCTTGAGGTCGACTAAGATGTCCACGTCCTGCGTCATAGGATGCAAATGCCCGCAAAACACTTCGGCATCGCTTGTTTTTTTTTTTTTTTTTTTTTTGTCTTCGGTGCGCGGCACGCACACTTCACGCGGCGTGAAGTACGCGAGCGCATCTCTGCTCTGTCGTGCGCGAACTCCTCGCGGTTGCCTCCAGGCATTTGCGATAAGGATCGCGCGGATCAATAATTCGTAACGGGTGCGAAGTGGAGAAGGGGCGTTCGGCGAACACCCGTAATGGAGAGCCAGTGCCTCCTCCGTTTCAATATCGTGGCTCCTTTGTACCGTGCCATGCGAAGCGAAGAGCGGTTTTACTTTCACGCGCGCGCATGCGAGTCCGAAATTGATAACGCATGCACGTGTGCGCGTGCGTGCTCTCATTGCGGGGTCGCCTATCCGAGTGCCGGTAACTCGAGAAGAGGCGGCTGCCGGTTTGCTGGCGTCGTGGTCTGCTTTTGGAAGGCAACCTGAGGCGTCCGAGCGCGTGCTGAACGTGATTCATCAGCGCCTCATGCCCGCCCATTGTTTCCCGGAGAGGTGTACGTACGTGCTATTCTCGGCAGCGATTCTGTCTCGGTTTAGCGCGTGGGTGGGCTACCGCCGTGTCGTATTCGGTGAACGGAAAAGAAAGGCGAGGTCTCTATATGATTTGCCACAAAAATTACTAGAGAGAACGCTGGCGGCTGCGATCTTTCCGCTACCATGTGAGTAATGGTTGAGTACATACATTTTTCTACTCTTCATGCTCGTGACTTCACATGTTTTCGAGAGCAGCTCTTAGGCGCCCGTTCCTGCGGCGAGTGTCGGCGTCTGTCTCAGCGTAATCGAGCGAACGAGCACACAGCCAATGATGAAAGAGCGAACGCGGAGTGTTAGATGAAAAGAGACGTGAGCCGCGAACGGCGGACACCAATGAGAGCGGCCCCTTCAGTGATGTGCGCGCGGGAAACTGGTTTCATGCGGACCCGTTTGATGCGTACTCGTATCTGGTCTCAGCCGGACCGCTAGTTTAGTACTATCGTCTGCTCGCGTCAGCTCTCGCTTCATTATGCAAAAAAGAGGTGAGGCGTGCAGTCAGGACACAAGAGTAGAGAAGTGGACAACACAAATGCCGATATACCGAGAGTACTCTTCAGTCCTTTCTGCACGCCTGACCTCATTTTTGCATAAGGAATCCTTACCAACTAGCTCGTTCTAAGCTCTCGCTTGTTTGCTTTGGTTGGTTTGGTCTCGTTCGCGCTTCTTTCGATTGTCATGGCTAGCGATTGTTCTGTAATCTGATTGTATGCGTGATGTGAATTGTGTAGTACTTTCTGGAAGCCAAGACCCCTCCGGAGTTTTCCGAGAAGGGACTTAGCCCACCCCGGGTGATGCCGAAGCCCTTCACCCCCCCCCCCCCCGCCCCCCCAGACACACACACACACCTAAAGTGCCATTACCAGAGCTTTGTCACCCACATCATTTGAGGTTTCTTTTGACTTTCCTTGACCTTTTCACTTGAAATTTTACTGGGGCTGATAGCTTACTGCATCATTGTGGGCGCGGATGTGCACGGCTTTTAGTTCATACTTTCGCTTTATTTCTGCAAATCCTGACAACAGGAGGACACGCGCATTCGAAGCTTCAGCGGCGGCTGGCTCATCCGTACTTTATCACTTCAACATTGTTTTAAATTTCCACTGTGAACACCATGCACATACACAATATATTCAAATATACACACAGGACAAAGCTCATTATATTTTTGAAAGAGATGGAGGTAGCCAATTAATATTGTTTCTAAAAGTGTGGATAGCCTATGCCTAAAGAATGAATATGTTGCTGTATGTTCACCACGCTTCAAATTGCTTTACATGCTTTTTTGACCATAAAAAAAACCTTTAGCCTTCAGTGAATCCTTCGGCAGTCTTATTAATGGCGTGTGAAATGCACGTCAGTGTTTCGTGTCTCTGTATTTCTTCTCTTTTCAGTAAGCAATGCTAACCACTCAGGAAAAAAAAACATTTCTAACAATTTACAACATTTATTAGGGATGGAAACATCGTCACTTGCATGCAAAGGTCATAAATATATACAGGTTGTCCCAATTAGCTATCACGCACCAAGATAAAAAAAAAGAGCTATGCGTTAATCGAAGAAAACCTAGTGCATATTGTTTACAGTACAGTGGAGTAGCTTCCAGTAATATTTTCGTTACTGATATTTAATTAGGTAATTGTAATTCATTATATAACTCGAGACGTACTATCCTGATTATCAAAGTGTCAATGAGACATTTGAAGGCACAGCCAAGGGAAATCTACCTGCGGTATTTTCAGCGACTTACTAATTGCATACTAATCTTTTCCGACTGATAAATAAACTCCGCGATATATGGAGAATGTCACGTCACTGCGCTCTTACCCGGCTCGAAAAAGAGAAAAAAAAGGGCGGGGCGGGGAACGTTAAGGCACGTGTTTTTGCTGACGTTTCGGCCGGACGACCGGCCTTCCTCGGATTCATATATATATATATATATATATATATATATATATATATATGGAATTTGGAAAGCTGGTCGGGCCCCAGTGCCCCCCCCCAGGAGAAATGAAAACTCTCCGCCTATGCCAGATGGCCAAGGCCAATCCGGTGTCTCCTACTACAACGTGCCTCATTAATCATGTCGCGGTTTTGGCCCGTAAAACCTGTGAATTCAATTTTCAGTTTTACTTAGCAGGGCTCTCAGACCCCGTTTTGGTAGTGTGGCCGAGGTACTGTTACAGAAAATCAAGGTAAGATCAAAGGAACCACGGACACAAAACGTAGCAGCGCCAAACCAGTATCCATAGTGTCCCCCACTATCTGAAAAATTCACCGACGATTATGATAGTCCCTAATGCAAAATTTGAGCGCAGCTGAACACGTGTTTCCATTTCGCGATATATTGGCTGGCGCGGAAAATCTGTCTCGTGCGGCGCGTTATGCGAAGTGTGGCGCGACTGCCTTGCTAATCGGGAGATTGAGAGAGGCAGCGCGTGGGTGAAGCGTGGGCGCAATTAGTAGCAGCCGCCGCAGACAGACCTCCGCTCATGCAGTGCTTTGTTTCCTTGTATGGTATCGGTGGCGTCATCGGCGAAAAGACAACGCGCGCTCTAGCGCCCTCTGGTAGCCATCGTCGTCGCAAAGCCCGTCTTGCGCGTTACTACGCTTTTCTTCTTGCCCTTTCGCCACACCCTCCTCCGCTTTCCGCCTCATGATTTCACTGCACCCTCTTCCTCCATTTTCCTCCTCACGCGCTCCTTGCAATCGCCGTCTTTCCTCCTTCGTTGTGCTCGTTCGCTCGGTTACGAGGATGCCGACGCTCGCCGCAGGAATAGGCGCTGTTGTAATCGCACCGCTGGCACGAGTTGTTGGGGTCTCGGTGCTGGCGCCCGTTATTGCGAATGGGTCGCAAGCCCCAAGGGTAGCGTTGGCCTGGCGGCCTGGTGCACTGGAAGCATCCGAAGGTCCCGGCAAAGCAAGAGAAGACTGGTAACAGAACAACTTGTTTATTCTAACATGGCAAAAGAGCGGCCGGTCAGGTCGACCGAAGTGGAGAGACGGGAGAGCACGTAACTCAACAGTACAAATCGGAGCCTCTCTCCTGGCGTCCGGGGGCAGCTGCTCTTATACTCTCGGCGTCGCGGTCCAAAAGGGAAGGTCACGGGATGAAGGTCACGGGATGAAGGTCACGGGACGGCGGAGCATGAGCCCACGACGGCGCGCACGGTCGAGCCGAGAGACCTGCTGAACCGAGTGCAGTGACGCATCGCCAACCCGCCCACACGACGGCGCGAACGGTTGAGCCGAGAGACCTCCAGGCTCCTCATTCGGGGAACTCCGCTCCCCGGCTGCCGCGCTTTGACAAGCGAGGGCACACACACACACACGCACACACGAAGACACGTGGCACTGAAACACGCCTGGACACGCTTGGCGGGTAGGCGTTGCGGCGGCGTCGAACGGGCCAAAATGTCCGCCGCTTTGAACAAAGCCCCGGCGTCCGTTGCATCCGCGCCGGCATTACCGCGCGTTGTAGGCGAAACGTAACAGACCGCCCCGCCGGGGGAAGGAGATCCCGATGGTCAGGGGACTGCATCCGCTGTCCGGAGGGATGTCGCTCGATGATGCTCATAACCGAAGTCGGGCGTCCTTTGGCGTTTCTTGAGCGCAGCGCACAGAGAAGGCCTCGTTCTCACGTTCAGGTGCACACAGGACACTGCAAAGTGACTTCGGGAGAGTTGACATTTTTGTTCTCGTTTCCGGCAAGCGTTAGAACTACGCCGAAAGTCAACCGCTCAGTCAGCAAGCACGGCACAACCCTCACTAAGCCCTGCCAGGCTCTTTCCCCTTTTATACTGCTGCCTAGTTCCTTACAGTAGTTTAGCAGCACTCAGAACGCGTGCACAAATCGGAAAATTGCACTAGAAAGCACATCATCACTTTGAAACACTACACAAAAGCAATAGGTTAAAAATCCTGCCTCAGGAAGAAAAACATCAGTAACAAGCAATTTTGAGGCTGATTCCCACGTTAGGGGCTTCGACTTAAGCCATCGGCGTTACCGTTGAGACTCCCCTTTTTGTAACGCACCTCAAAGGAATATTGTTGCAAAGCGAGGCTCCAGCGCAGGAGGCGGCCATTTTTGGGAGAGATGGTCTGCAGCCATTGGAGAGGGCAGTGATCCGTTTCAATGATAAACCTCGAGCCAGCTAGGTAACATGACAATTTCTGAACGGCCCACACGATACACGCACACTCTTTCTCGGTGGCGCTATACGCCTGCTCACGACTCGTCAGCTTACGACTAGCATACAGGACGGGGTGTTCTACTTCTCCATTTTCCCGTTGGCACAGTACAACGCCCATGCCTCGCTCACTAGCATCACACTGAACAACGAACCCTTTTGTGTAGTCGGGCGATCGTAGCACAGGCTGGCTTGTTAGGGCGCTCTTTAGGGCGCTAAAAGCTCTTTCCTTCGTCTCATCCCAGACGACTGTTTGCGGCTCTGTCTTTCTTAGAGCATCCGTCAAGGGAGCCGCGATATCAGAGTACCTGGGGATGTACCTCTGATAGTAGCCGGCGACACCTAAGAACGACCGAATATCGGTCTTCGTGCGCGGTTGCGGGAAGTCTCGCACAGCGGCCACCTTTATTTCAGAGGGGCGGCGTCGACCCCGACCAATCACGTGTCCGAGGTAGACAACCTCGGCCTGTGCTAACTGGCACTTGAGAGCCTTGACTGTCAAGCCCGCATCGCGCAGGCGGGTTAGCACTGCCCGCAAGTGCGCCATATGCTCAGGCCAGGATGCGGAGAATATCGCTACGTCGTCTAGATACGGTAAAGCGAATTCTTGCTGTCCCCGCAACACTTTATCCATGAGGCTTGAAAAGCAGTATGGCGCGTTCTTCAAACCAAAACTCAAAACTTTAGGACGGAATGTCCCCATTGGTGAAATGAACGCCGCATACCTACTAGCCTCTTCTGTAAGTGGAACCTGCCAATAACCCCTGACAAGATCTAGGGTGGAAATAAACTGAGCGCTACTCACTCTCTCAAGGCGCTCCTCGATGTTAGGGATCGGATAAATTTGATCCTTAGTGATGGAATTAAGCCTGCGGTAGTCGACGCAAGGACGAGGTTCCTTGCCCGGTACCTCAACTAAAATCAAAGGGGAGGTATAATCACTCTCACCCGCTTCAATAACACCGAGCTGTAGCATTTTCTTTACCTCAGCCTCCATAATATCGCTCTGGCGGGGTGACACCCGGTACGCCTTGGATCGTACTGGCTCTGGGGAGGTAAGTTCTATGTCATGAGTAAGGACAGAAGTCCTACCAGGCCTCTCAGAGAACAGACCTTGAAACTCTTGTAAGAGCTGGTGTAGTTCGGTTTTCTGCTCAGGCGACAGCGATGCTTTACTTATTAAGTCACTAATGACTTGATCGGTGTCTTTCCTGTTCGTCACTGAGCCTAGTCCCGGAAGCTCGACCGGAAGCTCTTCGGGCACGTTTACCATCATGCACACCACTGCTTCCCGTTGCTTATAGGGTTTGAGCAGATTACAGTGGTAAACTTGCTGTGCTTTCCGCTTTCCTGGCAGACTCACCACGTAGTTAACGTCCGACAGTTTTTGAACAATCCGTGCTGGGCCCTCCCACTGCACGTCGAGTTTGTTCTTTAGCGATGTGCGCAATATCATGACCTCATCGCCCACCTCAAAACGACGGGCCCTGGCTGTCCGATCATAATAAACCTTGGCCCTCTGCTGGGCCTCTGCCATTGCTTCACCTGACAACTCCTGTGCCCTTCTTAAGCGTTCGAGGAGTTTAAGCACGTACTCTACCACGACTGGGTCGTCGCCCCTGCCTTCCCATGATTCTCGAAGCATGCGAAGCGGAGATCGCAGCGAGCGACCGTACACCAGCTCAGCTGGCGAGAACCCCGTAGCCGCATGCGGCGCGGTTCTTAAAGCAAACATCACTCCAGGCAGACACAGCTCCCAGTCAGTTTGATGTTCAAAACACAATGCTCTCAACACGCGCTTCATGACGGAGTGGAGCTTCTCAACGGAATTCGACTGGGGGTGGTGCACTGAGCTGTGTAACAGCCTTACCCCGCACCTTTCGAGAAAGGCTGTCGTCAAAGCGCTAGTAAACACTGTACCCTGATCTGACTGGATTTCTGCAGGAAAACCAACTCGCGCAAATATGGACAGTAGTGCATTGACTATCTCAACTGAGCTGAGTTCTTTAAGCGGCACTGCTTCAGGGAACTTTGTCGCTGGGCAGATCACAGTCAAAATGTGTCGGTACCCCGTGGCTGTTACCGGCAGAGGTCCCACTGTATCAATAACGAGCCGTCTAAAAGGCTCCGTAATGATAGGTACCAACTTCAACGGCGCCCTCGATTTGTCCCCTGGCTTGCCCACCCGCTGACAGGTGTCGCATGTCTTCACAAAGTGGTCTGCGTCCCGAAAACACCCTGGCCAATAGTACTCCTGCAAGAGACGGTCCTTAGTTTTCTTAACTCCTAGGTGTCCGGACCACGAACCCCCATGCGACAAGCGCAACAGATCCTGACGATAGCATTGAGGCACGATCAGCTGATCGAACTCCACTCCCCTGCGGTCTAGATACTTCCGGTACAGGACCCCACCTCTTTCCACAAAGCGAGCATTTTTCTTGGCGATACCTTCCTTGATAATGCAGCGTATGTTTTCTAGGCTGCCATCCTTTTTTTGCTCGGCTATCAAAGCCGACCGGCTGACTTTTAGCAACCTGTTAAGTCCGTCTGACGTAGGCGCGATGAGCAAATCTGGAGACAGCTCTTCTAACTTTCCCGTGTCGGGATTTTCCTCTCCAGTATCTGGTGCCTTTAACGCTACAGGCTCAATTTTATTCAGTTCGGGCGTGCTCTGAATACCAGCTTGCTGCGCCTCTGACCCTTTTTCATCGTTCAACAACGTCGGCCCCGCAACTACCGCCTTTGCAGCGAGCTCCCGAACCTTCGATCTGGTTAAGGCCTGAACGCTAGCCTCACCAAACAAAAGCCCCTTCTCGCGCAGGAGGTGATCGGACCTGTTCGAAAATAGGTACGGGTACTGGGGGGGCAGCATAGATGACACTGCGGCCTCCGTCTCAAGTGCTCCGAAAGGTCCTTCAATAAGCACTTTTGCTACCGGCAGACACACGCTATGAGCTTCCACTGCTTGCTTGATCCATGCGCACTCGCCCGTGAACCTATCGGGTTCTACGTAAGAGGGGTGAACTACATCCATTGTAGCTGCGGAATCGCGAAGCACTCGGCACTCTTTCCCGTTCACGAGGAGGTCTCGCATGTAAGGCTCGAGAAGCTTCATGTTCTCGTCAGTGCTGCATATAGACAAAAACACGACTTGTGTTTTTGTTTCTGGACACTGCGCCGAAAAGTGACCCGGCTTCTGGCACGTATAACAAACGCGCGCTTGCCTCGTCTCGAACCGCTTTCTGCGTTCGGCTTCGGTTGCCGCCGTCTCCTTACGTTCGGTCGGACTGCTTTCACTCGCATCCGCACTACGTGTATCCCCCTTTGCTCTCATGGGCGTGAACTTCGGCCTCTCAAACTTGGAGCCAAATTCACCCTTTTGACCGTCCTTAGCTCCGCGAGCCCGACGCGTCACAAACTCCTCGGCTAACTCAGCGGCTCTAGCCACCGTACTAACGTCTGGCCTATCCAAGACCCAGTACCGCACGTTCTCAGGTAACCGACTATAAAACTGTTCTAGCCCGAAACACTGCAGAACTTTCTCGTGGTCACCAAACGCTTTCTCTTCTTTGAGCCACTCCTGCATGTTTGACATAAGCCTGTAGGCAAACTCTGTATATGACTCACTTTTGCCTTTCTCATTTTCCCGAAACTTCCGACGGAACGCCTCCGCTGACAGCCGGTACTTTTTTAGCAGACTCGATTTCACTTTGTCGAAATCCTCTGCCTCCTCTTTCTCCAAGCGAGCGACTACGTCGGCCGCCTCGCCGGGTAGCAAAGTGAGCAAGCGCTGTGGCCACGTTTCCCGAGAGAACCCCTGCTTCTCGCACGTTCGCTCAAAGTTAACCAGGAACAAACCAATGTCCTCTCCAAGCTTAAACGGCCGCATCAGGTCAGTCATTTTGAACAATACTCGTTCTCCTGCACCGTGTGCCTGACTTCCATTACGAGCGCGTTCCATCTCTAACTCGAGACGCTTCATTTCCAAAGCGTGTTGACGGTCGCGCTCTTCTTTTTCTTTCTCTTTTTGTTCTTTAAGTTCGCGCTCATCTTTCTCTTTCTGTTCTTTAAGTTCGCGCTCCTGTTTCTCTTTTTGCTCCTCCCTCTCCTCAATGGTCTCAAGGCATTCCGACAGCTCGTCATCCTCAGCTTCTAACTCAAGAATAGCCCTTAGCAGTTCTGGTTTTCTGAGTTTGTCTGAGACATCCAGACCCAACTCTCTCGCAAGCTCCAGCAATTTCGGTTTGCGCAACGACTTCAAATCCATGGCTGCTCTGAATGCTGCTTTCTCTACTGCCTACTATTGTCTTGCCGCAAACTAACCCGGCAGCAACGACAACCCCAATTACCAGCTCTGTTTCTAACACTAACAAAAGCCTGGCAAAACTCAGAAGAAGAAAGTCCCGCACTCACCAAACCTCGCAGCCAAGACTTCAGCGCAGTCGTTCCGCTGCAGGCAACCAGTCATCACACAGGGCTCGTTGCACTGCTCCCGGATGGTCGATGTGCTGCTCAGCATACATTCAACCGCATCTCTTCGCTGCTGGCCTCCGTTGTCGCGATCCCACCGCTGCCACCAGATGTTGTAATCGCACCGCTGGCACGAGTTGTTGGGGTCTCGGTGCTGGCGCCCGTTATTGCGAATGGGTCGCAAGCCCCAAGGGTAGCGTTGGCCTGGCGGCCTGGGGCACTGGAAGCATCCGAAGGTCCCGGCAAAGCAAGAGAAGACTGGTAACAGAACAACTTGTTTATTCTAACATGGCAAAAGAGCGGCCGGTCAGGTCGACCGAAGTGGAGAGACGGGAGAGCACGTAACTCAACAGTACAAATCGGAGCCTCTCTCCTGGCGTCCGGGGGCAGCTGCTCTTATACTCTCGGCGTCGCGGTCCAAAAGGGAAGGTCACGGGATGAAGGTCACGGGATGAAGGTCACGGGACGGCGGAGCATGAGCCCACGACGGCGCGCACGGTCGAGCCGAGAGACCTGCTGAACCGAGTGCAGTGACGCATCGCCAACCCGCCCACACGACGGCGCGAACGGTTGAGCCGAGAGACCTCCAGGCTCCTCATTCGGGGAACTCCGCTCCCCGGCTGCCGCGCTTTGACAAGCGAGGGCACACACACACACACGCACACACGAAGACACGTGGCACTGAAACACGCCTGGACACGCTTGGCGGGTAGGCGTTGCGGCGGCGTCGAACGGGCCAAAATGTCCGCCGCTTTGAACAAAGCCCCGGCGTCCGTTGCATCCGCGCCGGCATTACCGCGCGTTGTAGGCGAAACGTAACAGCGCCCAGGAGCTGCGCTCTAAAATTGTTGGCAACAAGTACGGCGTCCTGGTGGTCTTCTCACGCCAGGTAAATTGGCCAAGATATGCCCCGAGGTTTGTAGTAGCGGCCCTACGACTTCCGATCGTGGAATGAAACACCAAAAACTGTAGGTACGGTGTGCCACATACGTGGTCTACGAGATCCCTCTCTCATGTGGCAAAGTTTGTAGGTAAAACTGGGCGCTATGTCAGCGAACGCGCCAAGGAACATGAAAGATCATTAGGATATATTACAGCCTTGTTTCAGAATCTACCCACCCATTGCCGCTATAGCAAATACTTAAGCGATCAAAACTGTGAGCCACGACTATTAAGGGAACCAAAATTATAACCAGAAGTACGGACAGATTAGCTCGCGAGCTATCCGAAGCCTCTTTTTTATCAGGCAGAGAGGCGACATGTGCGTCAGTGCCACTTCAGTCTTCCTGCGTGCCGATGAATACAGATTCCTAAACAAAAGGTAATAATGTGCAATATGCTCACCTTATTGTACGGTTTTTTGTGTGTACTGTTCTTTTTGTCCATTCCTGCAGTCATGAATGCGCATGCAGTCGGTGCCTTCATTGTTGATGAATGTAACGTGTGTCTATTTCATAAATTTGGAGGACGCTTAATCTTCGCCGAACGCGATAGCATTCAAAGGTCCCTGACTGCTTCTCATGCTTCCCGGCAACTGCAGCTTATGTAACCGCATTGTTTACCGGGAAACGCTCACAGCGAATGCTATGCACAAAGGCGAGCTTTCTGATAGAAACGCGGCCTTTTACGTGGGCTGCGAATGCGCGGAGGCAAGGAACCGAGCTCGGCTCGCCGCTCTATGAATGATAGAAACGCTGGAAAAGGAGTTTATGTTTGAGTTTCCACGTAACAAAATTATGTTTTCTCGTACATTCAAATTACAATCCGATGCTATCATGTCTGTAGGTTGTGCGTAGGTCGTGCTTTATGATTTTTGTGGCGCATTATACTTCGAGAACTTCAATTAGCTCAGCGACGTCTCTGCGCTACACGGAGGTCCTTCGTGGTTGGGTATGCGCGGTTCGGAATGATTTTTCGCGCAATGATGGTAGACGCGGTACGCCGACATCGGATTTTCTGCGCACGGGGCCCCTAACGTTATCGTGTTAATCAACACAGAGTAGTGTCCGTCCTGCCATGTGTACTCACCTAAAAAGGAAGCGCTGGATTACTTAAGACAGGCAAAGATGCAACAATGACCGTCGAAGGGCACGTTGACTGTCTGTGAATGGGGTCAATGAAATGGAAGCACTGCTCATATACCTGGTATTGTGAAACCCCTGTCATCGCTCTGGTTAGCCTAGAGATTTCGCGTGGATATCTAATTAGTACTTTAGGCAGCGATAAATTAAACATCTAACTTTAACATTGTTTATGCTTCATTCATGTCCTTTTAGCTACCATCTTCGAACGCAAGCAATTATACATTGTTTTGTTGAAACGTTTGCACAACGAAGCAATCATGAAGAACCAACCCCGGTAGCTATTTAAGAATACGTTTAGCATTTGTCTCTCGGCAGTGTTGTCCGCATTAATGAGAGACTCAAAATAAACTTGAGGAGGAATATGGGATTACTGCGAAACCATTAGACGTCCCGTGAGGCAGAAAAGCTGGCATTGTCCGCCAGGAGTGCTACCAAAGATCATCATCAGCGTCTTAATGATGACGATTATATATCATCAATACACGTTCATCAGGACAAGAGATAGTAAATGGTATAACATTGAATCGTAGTAATTATGGGCAATTAATGTGAATTAAGGGAACTACAGTGAACTGAATTAAAGTTAAGACAAGTTAGAGTAAGGCGACTTAAGGTGGAGTAAAGTGAATGAAGTTGAATTACAGTGGATTAAGGTAGCTTTAAACCGGACTAAGGTAGGTTAAACTTGATTGAGGAGTATTAAGGTAAGCACAAATTAGATCAAGGGGCATTAAGGTCGATTAAAGTATATTA
The DNA here is from genome assembly GCF_023375885.2 of Dermacentor andersoni. Taxonomy (NCBI): domain Eukaryota; kingdom Metazoa; phylum Arthropoda; class Arachnida; order Ixodida; family Ixodidae; genus Dermacentor; species Dermacentor andersoni. The sequence continues at coordinate 101,874,754 of NC_092818.1, forward strand.
ACGTGGATTGAGGTGGAGAAAAGTTTGTTAAGGGTTGTACAAATTAGAGCAAGGTGGATTGAGGTGGATTACAGTAGGTTACAGCGGATTAAGGGTGGTACAAATTATAACAAGGTGGCTTAAGGTACAGTTGTGAAGGACACGCGACAATGTATGACGTCACGTATCATGGACGTAACCAATTAATCAGAGAAGTCGTAATGATTTCACATTCAAACCACGCAAGGATACTTAAGTCACTGTCAGTCTTTTTGCCAGAGTGTGGTAATTCACTGCAGGTGCTTTGACGGGAACATCAAGTGAACTAAGAAAAAAAAGAATTTGGCCGGTTCTAAGCACTGAGAGGGATAGTTGCTAGGTTTATCTTGTGCATCAACTCATCCGATGGTGTTCTACATATACGCAGGTGAAACTGCAGATGCTACACACGCGGGTGCGTCAAAATTGCTGACACTCTTAAAAGCTTACTGTGTATACTGCATACTGTGTAGGACCTGTTATAGCATCTCAAGGGCACCACTGTACTGCCCGTAAATTACACCACATTCAGATTATGAGCACTCATATTGTTTTGCTCCTTTTAATAGCCTGAGAAAGTTTAGTATAAAATTCATTCGAAGCCCCCCACGGCCTTTATTCTCTTCACGTCGTTTTTACGCCTTGCCGGACACTTTACAAGCATTTATTAATGATTGCGCTAAGAATTCAAAGTGTCTCGCAGCCTTAACATAAAAAGGCATTCAATTCACATGACACGATAAGTTCGAACGCTGTTAAGTAGGCCTTGTTAACGTCATTTCACCTGACCCCATGCTGGTGCTTCCCGACTTTACGTTTCGAGCTCTACACTGACACTTCCCATTACGGAACTGGGACTGTTCTTTACGAGTAGCAAAAAAAAAAAAAAAAACTGCATTCAGACAACTACGAGTAACAGGCATGTCCTGGTACATGTTTACGAATTCCCGAATGAACTAAAATGCCACATAAAAAAGGGGGCATTAGTGGTGGTCGCTGCCTTTAAGAATTTCGGAGCGTATACTTGGAAGACAATTGTAAATTATTTGCTGAGAACAAGGCCTTGACCTTGGCCTCGCACAACCAAGGGGTATAGTTGCAAGATGGACGAGCGAGATTCAGCAATATGCCTGCGAGGTTGCTCATCGCCCCGCGAAAGGCATGCTGGGGTTTTTCCAGCCTTCAAGAGGTTGGATTTCAAAATGTGAACCTTGCAAGACTCTGGGTAGGAACAGAAGATTAGTTCTTTTAAAGCGGTAAAGTACATGTGCCTAAAGCAGTAATGTCACCTCAGGCTATACTACAACAGTGTAGAAACTGGAGGCCCAGATGGATTTTGTAGGACTTACATAAGGCTCACTCATAGATTCACTTGAACGAACATGAAGACTGATGTCACTAGAGCCATCAATGCGTCATGATTGTCAACCATGTAAAGTTCGGGCCACAAGGTAAAAAATGCTAATGCCTGTATATTATGGTGCCTCCGTTTTTCGGAGTATTTATTTATTTATTTACTTATTTATTTATTTTAGAGTGCAGCACTAACGCGGCGAGCGTCAGTGCCCTACCTCGTAACCGAGCGAACGAGTACAGCGAAAGATGACAGCGAACGCGAAGCGCCGTGGGCAATGAAAAAGCGGCGAGAGCGAAGAGAGCGCGAGGAGGAAATCGGAGGAGGAGGCTATGGCGAAAGCGTGAGAAGAAAAGAGTAGTGTCGAGCATGAGGGGCTTTGCGGCGACGATGGCTGCGAGATGGCGCCAAAGTAGCGTGTGTCATCTGTATGGAAACAAAGCACTGCATGAGTTAAGATTGTCTGCGGCGGCTGCTGTGAATCACGCCCACGCGTCACCCACGCGCTTCCCCTCGCGATCAGCCGATTAGCGAGGCAGTCGCGCTACACTTCGCTCGGTTTACAAAGTGCCGCACGAGACGTTCCCCGCGCCAGCCAATATGTCGCGAAATGAAAACACGTATACAGGTGCACACAAATGCTGCATTAGGGAGTATCGTAATCGTCGGTAATATTTATTTATTTATTTATTTATTTATTTATTTATTTCGAGTACTGTGACTCTGTTGAGAGCTTAGCTGGTACGTCTGCAATTCAATATGTTACAAAGGGACTAAACAGAAATTTTGAGCCAATGAGAAACACCAGGAATTTATTGGAATCAAAAAGAAGGATGACGGTGTGAGAAAAGCTCAAGCATTTTTTGGTTGCTGTAGACGAGGGCACGCGGTATGAGGCTGCGAAGGTGGGCCGTGAAGATGCTAACTAAATGACGTCACTCATAGAACGAAGAGTGCTCGGCAATTTTAACGTCATCGTTGCTGATAATGGACCTGCTCTTCAATGTCCGAAACTTCAGTGGTGGGCAGTAGAAAAAGGCATCGAAAAAGTTAAACTCTAGAGTCTAACCCGACAAAAACACGATATGATTATTGTGCGCGCCGTAGTGATGGGCTCCGGGTTAATTTTGACCAGCGTGCGGAAACTCCCTATACTTGCATTGCGACGCTCGGTCGCATGCCGATATACGCAGCGGCAGCGCCGCTTCCACCACTGGTGGCTGCCGGATATTCAACTGGAAATACTTCTCAAAGAAAACAAATGCCTTCATTACGTCACTGATGATGTCAGAAGTTAGAGGGAGAGGGGGCGGAGCCGGGAGAAGTAGAGTTGCCACTGAAGCCAAGGAGGCTGTATACGACAACCTCCGTGACGGAAGCCCTCCCCTCCCAGTTCGCATGCAAGCGGGATGTGTTCGTGCTCTCTTGTAGGTCCGCTGGCCAAATCGCGGATCAGAGCATGCTGAAGTGTGCCGTGTTTACGAAGCGATTTTTTACAGCTAAGCTGTCTACCTCTACCCCCCAATGCATCTGTCGTGCCCGCGGGCAAAAAAATTCAACCAATCACAGCGGGAGGCGCACACCGCGTGCGCCGCTGGGTTCCTTGCAGCACCACCAGGTGTCGTTCGCCTCCGCGCTTCCGCGACAGCGGCGCCGGACATGCGGGGGAAAGAAAAAGGATAAAAATAAATTATGGGGTTTTACGTGCCAAAACCACTTTCTGATTATGAGGCACGCCGTAGTGGAGGACTCCGGAAATTTCGACCACCTGGGGTTCTTTAACGTGCACCTAAATCTAAGCACACGGGTGTTTTCGCATTTCGCCCCCATCGAAATGCGGCCGCCATGGCCGGGATTCGATCCCGCGACCTCGTGCTCAGCAGCCCAACACCATAGCCACTGAGCAACCACGGTGGGTAAGAAAAAGGAGAACCAGAAAGGTCCCCTTCGCGCATAGCGTTTGCAGCGAGTGTTTTCCGGCAACGATTAAGGTTGCATAAACTGCAGTGGCCGGGAAGCGGCAACTGTAACACATGAAGCAAGAAGTGACGTAACTACACTTTCATATGCAAAAGACTGACCCACTTAGCAACTGATTTCACTGGTGTACTGATAGCGCTGTAGAAAGGCCCCGCATAGTTAGGTCTCCCGAAGAGCAGCGCGAATACGATGAGCAACGAAACGAACAGCAACGTCAGTATGCACAATGGCGTCGTGCTCACGCTTATGCAGGACCCAGTTCAAGGCCACGTCACATTACTATATCGAATCAGGCGATACCACAGCTTCGCTGGGATTCCCAGCGTAGAGTGGACACCCTTTTTTTCCTGCCGCGCTTAACATGCAAGCTTCTATTCATTTTTTTGAGCATTGAGAAACCACTCGCACACCAGCGCCAAGCTATTATAATGATGAACATTTATATGGCAAACCGTCGTTAACTACCAATGCTCGCTGTTAAAATGTTACATTTCGTCATTTCGTGAAAGTACTCGTTTTGAAATTCCTAAATTGTGGTTAAGTTTCGGAGTACAGTTCAACTAATCCAAATAAATAGTGGAAGCTAGCATAAAGAAAATAACCATCATTCGTTACTTTTGTTTGTGTGTTGTGAAGTGGACCAACTAAAGCTGGCCGATTTCTAAGTCAGCCAAAACAACGCAAGTAAAAGTTGAACGTTTTTGGTTTCATTCACATATTTCGTACTGGAAAAAGACTTACCTCCACCCGATGCTAAAGTGTCAAGCTGCAGACTAATTCAGAGAAAGTATACACCTTAAACTTTCTTGAGTACGAGATCCTAGTAGTGCTGCATCAAAACGCAACAAGTAATTACGTGCGTGTATCGCTTTGCCGTTACTGCTCTTGAAATTTGATAAAACACCACGGGAGTGTTTTTTTTTTTACTTTAGCATTGGCTGGACGTGTCGACAAAGTAAAGTGTGAACAAAATGTACAGCTAACAAATACGCACTCAAGCCTTTCATTAGAAGTATTTCACCGGCATCAGATGGACTGCCGTCATGAGGAATGAGTCGAGTGACGCTGCTCTTATGTCAGTCCTCAGGCTTGCACAGAACCGGTGCACTAATGCAATATGAATAGGTGCTCAGGAATTAGACTGTACAACTGCTGTGATACTCCATCTGTCGGCCCACTTCTAGATCTTGGATTGTCGGGGCCTCTAAGCACTCCCGCCGTTCTTCACGGGCTACCCACCGTGGTAACCCGTCAAGCTCTTTCTTTTCTCTTTCTGTACGTTGTTCAGCAGCGGAAAAAAAATGACCTTTAAAGAGTGAAAGAAACTTTCTTTCTTTTTTTTTCTTCCCTACTGACAATGAGGAAATTGGTTGATTCAACATTGACAAAACTACGAGATTCAATCAATGTCGTGCTCTTCAGCAGAGAGACTATTCCTATAGTTATCCCTTCCGCCGGTCGATATGTGGGCACGTGGAAAGCGCTCGATCGTGTGCACCTAGCCATTGAATAAACCAGCGTCCCGTCCATTTCGTTACAAACGCCGCTTTTGTTCATGCTAGGGAGCCTTCACGCATGCCCGTGCCTGCACGAAGGCTCCACAGCGGGAGCGGCCTCCGTGCGCATAGCGCACAGGCGCGTCGGGTATCGAAAGGGAACTGATTTCGCCTCGACTAAGTGCTCTGAGAGCTCGACGTTTCCTCGTTGGGCGCCGCAGCGTGACTTGCGGAAAGAGGCGTGGTTGGCGGAACGGCGACAAGGCTTCGAGACGGCGAGGCAAAACGGGCGGCGTCGGTCAGGCGCGGCCAGGCATGGCGCGGGCCCCACTGAACTGGCGTAGACACAGAGCGAGGGCGCAGCGAAGCGCGCAGGGGCAGCAGCCGTGCGGATGTATGGGGATAACGCGGCCGCTTACACACACCGCTGGGTGGGACGCCTCGGGTGAGCCCGCCCCAAACGCACACGAGATGTCCGGCGACGAGATCGTCCCGACCTCGGGTGAAAGCGACGCGCATGAACGATCTTCCTCTCCTCACCACGGCCCGGCTAAACGCGAGTTGTCTCCAAGACACGCTCGTTCCATAGAGTTTCCTACAAACGTTACCCGAGCTACACAATCTAGCTGAAAAAAAAAAAAGAAAACACCAATCCTATTGAAAAAGCCCATATGCCTCAACTCCTATAACCATTTATCCGATATGAAATATATGGAATCCCGTATATGGATCAATTTTTCTCGCATGTCATATGTGATCATTGGATATGAGAGTTACGGGGGCATACGGGGTTTTACAGTTGTGCGCTGATTCCAATAGCCGTTTCGGTTGGCGATGTCCGCCGCCACCGCTGTCGCTGCCACCGTTGTCCGTCGTAGCTATCGCCATGCTCCTAGGAAATCACTATGGAGGAATGCCCTAGAAATAGTTCCATTCTCTTGATGAAGAAAAAGAAGATTAATGAAATGTATAAAAAATGCTTGAATGAAAAATATGTTTGGCATACCTGATTAAATCAAGCAGGCTAGATGACTGTTAGTCACTAGCTAGCCTGCTTTCAACGGGGATACCAATAAATCATCCGAATAATAATAACCATCATTAGCATCGTATCGTGCACTTTTCACGCAATGTGAGATGCACGCCGCATACTGTCGATACGTGCCCAATTCGCATTGCAGTTTTGTTGTATTCCACCAGGTGTCCTGGCATGTAGCTGTTGCAGGTAGCACTTGCATGTCGCATGTAGCTGGACCTGGTTAACTCAAGCAGACTTGGTGACTATTTGTTACCGTACCGTATTAAGAAAATGATCACCATGAACAGCACCGTATCGTGCTACGGGTCAAGGGATGTGACGTGTGCGTCACGTAGTCTCGATACCTGCGATTGCTCTTCGGTACACGTTATGGAGCCTCCTCGCAAGGTACGAACCGCTGCTGAAGAAGCGAATCGTAGAGCCACGCCCACGGCTGCTACCAGGCACCGTCGGGCTCAGCGGACCGCTGTGCAGAGAGCAGCACAAGCAACAGCTCGGCCTCGACGCCAGGCGGACAGTTCAGCTCGTTCTCGCCAGAACCACGCAAATAGACCTCCCCGAGAAGCCCCTCTAGTGCGTGCTGCCGAAAAAAAAAAAAAGAGAGCCACTCCTCCAGCTTTCGCTGTGACTGTGCTGGGTGCGCCGCGCAGGCCTGTGACTTTTTTTTTTTTTCATAGGGATATAACATCTCAACCAATTCCCGCTCCCTGCGGTCTACATGACGATGAGCAGGCCGATGCCGAACCGAAGAAGGCCCTCGAAAGCTCAGAGCCAGTGTTTTAGATCCCATTTACAAGGGCGCAAGCCAACTGCGTCCTCTCTAATATAAGAAACGCGACAAAAAAAGAATACACCGAGACCATCCGGGAAAGGACCACTGACGCCTCCATTGACTGGATCCTAAGATAACTTTGGCTGTCAGCAGGAATTCAACGCAATAGCACTAGACTTCTGCTAGGTGTTATGATGGCTGTAGCGTTTACGCGTCATTCCGTGCACTTCGGCGCACAAGGTCCACAGAATGCACAAGCTGTTTCATGTGCATAAACTTGAGGCATTTGCGGTCAGACTCCTCTAAGTACTTGTGGCAGAAGGCATCGTCATCCGCACAAGACGACTACTGCGCATGTCTCAGCCCAAGAGCGCTCCCCAAGAGCAAGGTACTGCCAGAGTACCAAATACCAGAGTACTTTGCAATAAAACCATTTCTCGTTCCCGCATGCATACGTGTTACAGTACATGGAACATTGACAGAGGTTAATTGATGCTAGTGCCCGTCTCGATAGCCAACCATTGAAAGAGGTCGTTAATATTGTGTGCCATATCCTTGATTGGAAATCGTTTTGAGGCCATACAGGTATTACGTGAATCTTATTTTTTTAGAAGTACGGGCCTGACTCGAAGGCTATGAATACTTGCCCGCTGTGTATTCTGCCTCTTCCCTCAGTCTTCATCTTCAGCCATCTCGTCTCTCTGTCTTCATCTCTTTTCCCCTTCCCACAGCGCAGAATATAGCTGGCTAGGGGAATGCACCTCAGGCCAATCTGTGTGCCTTTCTCCCCAATAATAACTATTCCCAGCGAAGCTCTTACTGCGACTACACGCGCTCAATGACATTATATACATGTTCTCACGGCTTTCCGAACAAAAACTAAGTCGCTCGCGAAGTTCATATTTTGAGAAAATGCGAGAAATGTTAGGGTGATGTGCAGACAAACTATGAAATGTGTGGTCTAAATCGAGGCTAAATCGAATATGCTAAACGATGGCTTTCAACTCGTTTACAGGCATTTTATGAAACGCTTACAATTGTTTTCCCTTTACCCTGGAAGGACCAAGAATGGCAGAAATTTCACACTTAGTGTTTATGGAGGCTACTCGATCTATTACTGCCGTGTATAGAAAGCTTTTAGTTGTGTAGGTTGGGCTTTGAAAATATTCACTGAATTATCGTATTCTCCCAATGTTCAGGTGTGAAGTGGGTGTTCCCAGTCTCCTCTTTGATATATGCGGGGCACATTGTTCATATTTCGTTGAAATAGGAATCATTTCGTGATTGACGTACAATAAATGTTTACTCTGTATACATTTGCAGAAAACTACTTATTCAAGCGTCCCTGAATGTGATACTGGCGTTACCCTGAATGTTTCTCATAGATCCCAAAGAACTGTACACGAAATCAAGTTTAAATTATGTGAATGTTTCTGGCCTAATTACGAGTGCTGGAAATTGCTACTCAAGTCTCGCTTCTTTCCTTCTTTCATGCGTTATACGAGGTTTGTAGCTGGTCTCCCGGGTTGTAGTTGGCCCTCAGTGAACTATAAGCAAGGTACCTTGCTTACATTTGGGTTAAAATAACTTACAGATTATGGATAACGCGCAGAGAAGTTCGCAGTTCATGTTTTAATTAAGCTTTTTGCAGCAAATTAGTATGCAAGCGATCCGGATGGTTATAAGCGTGCTTTACAAATGGCGCAGTATTTCGACCGCTGCTCTGTGAGAACTGAACGCCTCCAAGATAAAATTTAATGGAATTTGGGAAAAGATTGTGGCGAATCACAGTGCTAATTTAAATGTGTGCAGTTTGCTTAGTCTTTGTAAAAAAAGTTTTAGGAAATGCCCGATAGCGTTATGCGGCCGTTTTCTGCTATGTTTCCCAGTTTTCCCGAGAGAATTCTACGTCACGCCAAGCTTACATTTAGCGGAATGGGAAAAGCGGTGGGTGGATTGTAGTGTGTGACGAGTTACTTTAGCATTTCATTTTTTTTTTTCATTTCATTTATTTCTCATTGTTACTTCAATTGTACAAATAACTGTTGGGCCCGTAGCCAACGGCTAGTGTGGGCCAATAGTCAATATGCATATATCAGCAGCTACCAAATTCAGTACATGTCTACGTCCTAGTAACAAGATTTAAAAGAATTAGGTGATCACAAGCACATGCAATTAACACAAAAAATACAGTAGATGATAAAAAAAAAGGAATCAAGTAATTGCTTGCAGTTAATTAGCAGTTTTGCGGATACTTAGTGAACCCTCATTTATTTCTAATTTCGTACGCGTCATACGAGTGTCGGCTTAGGTTCTCCCAGGCCGCCCTGGGTGAATAAACAATGCACGTTGTTAGATAGCGGGCCTATATGCACTGAACGACAGATCAGAGACAGGCCTACCGACAAGTGGAGGCTGGCATGCGTGATGAAAACACGTCCACCGCTCGGAAATTGTGTGTTCGGCTGCGAAAGTGACGATCTAGATGCAAACACACGCGTACACAGCAAAACCTCGGCGCGTGCTGTTCGACACCGAAGTTGCTGCACATATCACGTCGACCTGCGCTATAGATCGTGCGGCGATACAGCGAAATACGTTTGCTCGAGCCGTTCACTCGGCGCGGGGGAAAAAAAAAAATGCGCGCCACAGTGAGCCGGCGGCGAAAAAGAAAAAGAAAACGGAAGCGAAAGAACGTTTATCGATGGAAAGAATGAATGCACGTATACGCGACAAACGGTGAACGCAAGATAGAAATAAAACGAGACAAGAAATGTTGGGGGGAAAAGGCAGTCACGCGGGCGTTAAAGTGCACGCACAGCTTCACGCGCGTTTTGGTTCCACACGAAGCGCGCATGCGCGTGCGTGAGCCGCCAAGTCCGGTCACGATTTTTTGCGGGAGGAGAATCGAGTCGCGTGTACGCGTTGCACTCACTGTCCGCCACCGGCGGGTGCGCGCGCTTCTCTGCTGCGTTGGCCTACTCGGTGAAGCGACCGGGTCGGCGAACTTATTCGCAGTTGTCAATCGATCTCGGCTTTCAGCTTTCTCTGCTATAGTTGGTGTATGCGTACGCTTCCGTGTGGCTACCGCGCAGAATCTGCAGAGGACGATCGGATTTTTACCGGGAGATATAGAAAAGAGCTTCAATTCTGCGAGCAAAGCTTGAGACAGTTTAACGGTGCAATATATATATATATATATCCTACATCTTTGCTGACGTTTACCAAACGGTGACAGCGAACAGCCGTGTGACCCGTCGCGATACAGCCCCATGGCTGTGGCGTATCGCGATGCTAAACTCTTGGTCGAGGGTGGCAGTATACCGGCCGCGGTGGCCACATAATAATGGATGAGAAAATGCAAGAAACGCTCCTGTACTTAGATATAAGTGCGTGTTAACCCAAGGTGGTCGAAATTAATCCGCAGTCTCCGTGCCTCACAGTCATTGTCAGTATTCAAAGCTTTTTCGCTAGAATTGTTTGTAAGAGGATATCCAGCCTATCCTGACGCTGGGCATATATCATTAACGAAGGCGGCCAGTCAATGGCAAAACGCAATTACGAACGGAAAGCTTTGAGAATTCAGGACAAGGTCGGTCTTTATTTCTTTTTTTTTCACGTATTACCCCAAAGTTTAAGTTTTGAAGAGCCGTGTGTGTTGTCCAAATATTATAAAATCATTTTGGCAACTGCATCAAATGCATGGCTTCAGGCTTCCAGCAAACCAATTTGCGCGCTGATGTTTAGGGCTAGCTAGCTGACATGTAGCGTATAGCTGTTGCATGTGTACTACACATTGAAAGGGGAAATTGTCAGCCACCCGACTGCAGCACGATGCTACAAACGTGAGCCCTGTACGGGTTTCTGAGAAAGAAAGCTTCGCGGTTGAAGAAGAAAATTCGTCCTGGTCCGGGGTCCTCTACCTTGCGGGCTTCCGCAAAACTAATTTCTTGCACTGCACTATGTTGAGGGGATTTATACATTTTCTCGATCGTGGGATAACAAGTGTGCGTGCATACACGTGTACACAACAGACGCTCGCTACAAAGATGGCCAATCAAAGCTGACACAGTGCATCATTGGGCGTGGAGACGAGCGAACATAAGCGTACAATAATACCGCGGCACGCGTTGAATTGCCACCGGCCAGTGAAAGGATATTGTTAATAAGACAGTCGCACGACATAATACACACGGAGTCACTAAATTAATTTCATTACTGTGTTCTTTAGTGCCGTTTTCTATACTTCTAAACTTGTGACTGCACGATGCGTGTATGCACGCGTGCGAGGTTTGTGTGGTTGGTTGTTTAAAGTTTATTCAAAGGATGTTATGCACATTGTCTTCTTTGTTACGAAATAAATGTTAGAAATAAACGGCAAAAGCAGAGAATGAGGAGGATTTCGGATTCCGTATTGAACGCTTAATGAGATAACCAGCATGCCCGAGCTCAGCGCTCTCTCCCTCCATATCTCGCGTAAACACCCCGCTCCACCCCCCCCCCCCCCCTTCCCCACTCTTGGCGAGAACAGAAGTGCGTATACTTTCTACGCGCGTGATCGGCGAGAGAGGATGGGAGTTCGTTTGCCTTTCATTGTCCTTGAGCGCTACGCAGCGTAACACCGATGATTGCGAGAAATAAAAATTAGCGCCGTAAACGAGAGGCGTTCCCTTAGGGATACAATGAAGTCGGCCAGTACTTATTGATAAGCAAGAAAAAGAGAGAGCGAGATTGTCGAAACCCCATAGAGGCTCTGATACACGCACGAGAGTGATACTCAGCCGCCCGTTATCAGCGAGGTTGTCGTGGAGGAAGAAATCACACTTTCTTACCACCAAGCGCGGTCGTGACCGCATGGCTCATCGATTTCGTGGGGTAATGGGTGTAAATTGAACGCGGTGCGGTTTATCTGGGCCAAGTTAGCCGCTGGAGACTCGAATCACGAGAAGGAAAACGACGGGCGAACAGGGTCGGAGCCGATACGACAGGCATTATCAAGTCATGCATGACCACGTAGCGGTGTCCCTGAATATAAATGTAGCACATGTTCGGTATTTCCAGCGAGAAGCTGCGGGACTGAAACTTCTAGGATAGATAAGAAACTTAAGTGAGCTTGGACCGCGCAACCAGAAATGAATTAGGGAAAAAAAATGATGGACGTAACGTTAATAGACACGAGAACGGCATTATGCATTAGCAGTCGAACATTTTTAGCCACTAGTTGATATTTAAGTCGATATTAAGAAGATAAACGCGACTCCGGCAGGTCATGTAATGCGCAGAACAAATATATTAGAGTAACGGTATTTTACAGGTCTATTACAGTAGTGGTATATTACAGTAATGCAATAGGTACCAAGGGAACCTAAAAGCAGTATAGGGCGGCAGTGGAAGGGGCGGTGTAATGAGATCAAGAAATTTGGAAGCGTGAGATGGCGTCGGTCGAAGCAGGACACCGTAGTTAACATCATTGCGGGAGCCATTCGTTCTGCAGTGCAGATACAATGTCATCATAACCATGACTGCGGCGACAACGACGATGGTGGCTTCGCAAGAACAACGCATTAACGCGAAAAATCGTTTCATTCAACCAAAACATTTGTTGGAATGGGTGACTGCGGCATGCGACACTCCGAAGAAGCCTTGGCAGTTTCGACTTTCAATGCGTTTGGGCAAAAAAAAAAAAAAAAAAAGAGGAAGCAAAGCGCGTGAAGATGACGCTCTTTGCGCAATATTGTGCTTAGTCGGGGGCAGTCGTACGTAACACATAACCACAGCTGCGTGGCAGACGGAGGAAAAAAAGGGGGGCTTCGTCTGCTCGTAATGTCGTTACGGCTCGATGCGACGCTTCGCCGCGGTTCGCGAAGCCCCTCGCTCTGACGTTGCGTCCGTAAGAAGGAAATCCCATTTCTTTGCCCTTGAATCTGACCCGCCGAGTCGGGGGCGTTGTTGAGCCGCGGCCCCTGAAACTTCTAACGCGTCTTCGCTAAGTACACTAAATAGAAAGGAAACGCTTAATGCTTGCCGTTTTGACTGCGGCATGACTGCGCTATTGCTGCGGCGTCCTGAGGAACAGTGTCGACATCGACGTAAGTACAGGAGCAGAACGAACAGGAAATGCGTCAGACGGTGGCTCTCACTTGGAATTGACGAAGTCGTCTTAACTGTTTCCACCCTTCAAGTAAAGCGTTTCACGTTATTCAGTAACATCCAAATGATAGATTCAATAGTGCTTCTTTTGGCCAACGTTCCGTGTGAGAGAGAATGATAACAATTATTGAGTTCAGGAGTTCAGTGCGGGTACTCTTGAATTAATAATGTAGTTTGACTTAAACAGTTGAGGCCCAGCGTACAATTAAAGGTTACAGCGCCATATTTATTGTCAATAAATTAACGAAGAAACACGCTGTTTACTTCAGTAAGTCATTTTGTGGATTCGGCCTACATGGCCAAATTGAGGTTTTATAAGGTATGTTAAACAGATAATTTATGCGTAACTTAAATTAGACAACACGTATTGTAGCAATTGTTTTGCGCGCCTTTGAGTGCTTTTATCACGCGTAATGGAAAGCGGCAGAGAATTAGGTGTGATGAAGTGAGGAAATTTGCAGGCATAAGATGTCATCGGCAGGCGCAAAACCGGGCAGTTGGAGATCACTTGGAGAAGCTTTCGTCCTACAGTGCAAATAAATAGGCTGATGATAATCATGCGTATTACAAACCATATAAAAGGATGCCGTAATGACTGACGGATGCGAAAAAGGACCAATCGCGTCGTAAGACGACAACGGTCGCTGATTTCACAGTTAGAGAATACAGTTGGTATAGTTGTGGCTGGCTTATCAGAGAATTGAAACGCCATTAACTAGCGCGAAAAAGACATGCGGACGACAGCAAGAAGCAAACATTACAGAACGCTAAGACAGGACATGACTATAGCGTTCTGTCCTGTAGGCTTCTTGCTGTCGCCTGATGTCTTTTTAGCTCTAGTTATAGTGTCTCTAGTCGCTAATTTCAAGTTCCTCAAGTTCCAGTATGTACACGTTCAAACGTGATGGGCTTGTTCGGACGTTTGAAAAGCAGAAAAGCAACATATTGAGTAGCGTGCTCATCATGCTATACCCATATTCCCGGTTTAGAAATTGTACTGCCCACATTCAGCTCGGACGGTTCTTGCTTATTTCGCACACGCGCAGCGCCCGTGCCACTTCAGTACACTGCCAGCAGTGTTGTAGCCAGTATTTATATTAATAGGAATGCTTTCATTCTGGCTGTTAAATTTTTAGAGGGCCCTTGGCGCGCTCGGAAGGCGTTTTTCGCTATTCACACACACGTGACGAACTATATACGCCACTGATGGCAAGCAGTGGCATGGCCAGACCGAAATGAAGGGGGCTCACGCACTTGACCGGGGACGGGGAGAGAAAGAAAGGGAGAGAGTGCTTGGCAGGCCGCATATTACCATAAATTGGAGGGTGGGGGAGGGGCACGTGCTGGGTGTGCAGCTCCCTGGCTACGCCACTGATGGCCGGTAAAAGCAGGTTCCTCTGAAAGGTCTACGAACCGCGCATCTGCCAAGCAAAAATGCTTCACAAGTGCGCGGTGGAGTGTTTCCGCGGAGTAAACCGCACGTCACATGTGAAAAAAAAAGACAGGCGTTCCTGATGAAAGAGATTGGCTTATAGTAAATGGCTTTAAGACCAAGGAACTTCGGCGTCTACATATTTCGCCCTTCGGCGGAGTGTCAGGGCTGCTATAGGTATAATATTCTTGAGCTGCGATTCCTGGATAAGCTGTATGAGGTTGCCTAGCCAGGGTCCTACTCCGGATTTTTTTTTTTTTTTTTCGGGTGGTAGCGGAAGTGGTGGGTGTGGTGCAGGGTTAGCCTTGACGACGGCGGCCACTTTTAAGATTCATGCGTGTGGATCAAGCGGATCACTGACACATAATAATTAGGGATACTTTGAAATAAGTTCTAGTTGTTGTGCAGAGCCGTTATGTCGCCGCAACGATACATGGAAAAGGACAGGGAGAAGGAGGGGAGGGGTACAGAGCAGAACACCCTACCCTCAGCCCCCCCCCTCCCCTTTCCCTTGCCACGGCACTGTGTTCTACACTTTCTTTTGCTCCGGCAGCAATACACTGGAGTGACTATACATAATAGCACAGGAGACAGGGCGTGTTGGAATGCTTCAATTTCGAGCAGCGCACTAAACGGATTAACAGAAAGAGACGGAATCGGCTCGCTGTCTATCACATTGACGGACAGTGCGCTCCTCTCATCTCTATGTGTGAGCGTGTTTTGTGCGCTGCTCAAAATATGAGTGAGCGCTTCCACAAACGGAGTTTCAGATTTACAACGAAAGGCGGAGAGGTCGACGTGGAGCCAGCTGCTTTGTACGGTGGGAATGTAGAAAGGCGGGAATAAAATGAGGGGTAAGATAGATATGTGATAATCTACCGGCATGTGAATAATCTAATAATTGATTGAATAATATCAATAAGCCGAAATTATTATCCTTAAGATGCACGTTTCCCATGAAATGAACAAAACCAATTTTGCGAAGGGAAATAATTTTCCGGGCAGTTTAGGGAGGAATACGTATTTCCGTTTATTTTCTAACATTAGATGCTTTGAGGCTCTCTATCAGTTTAGGGGAAAATGTTCAACTCTATCAATTACGCCCATCCGGTCTCTAAAGCCCCAGCACACTGCGAATTAAATAATGGTCGCCAACCGCACCGTGCGCGCAAGACACTCACTCCCTCACTCACTCACTCACTCACTCGATCACTCGATCACTCACTCACTCGATCACTCGATCACTCGATCACTCCCTCGATCACTCGATCACTCACTCACTCCCTCGATCACTCACTCCCACGATCACTCACTCCCTCGATCGCTCACTAACTCGATCGCTCACTCCCTCGATCGCTCACTAACTCGATGACTCACTCACTAGATGACTCACTCACTCGATGACTCACTCACTCGATCACTCACTCGATCACTAACTCACTCGATCACTCACTCGATCACTCACTCGCTCACTCCCGCATGCGCGTACGCGCACTCACGCACACACTTATGTACGCGCGGGCGCACGCGCTTGCACATAAACGAACACACAGGCGCGCGCACGAACACGCTCACACGCACGCACACATACAAAAGGAGATGGTGCTGGATGTGAAGAACGGACCTTGAATCCACGCAAGGAGACGCGCCGACCTACTGTCGTGACCAGGTACACCGTGTACTATAACAAGGCCAGCGGCTGAGTACGAGCGCGCAAAACATCAGAAGCGGGACTCCCGCCGCCGCACAACAAGGGGTCCGTGACTTCCACGCGAAGCCTTTTGTCGCTCGCCCAGTGTCGCCGCAAATGCCGCTGTACAACGGACGACGCAGGAGAGACCCAGATGCGGATGGCCGATAGCCGCACCATCAGCGACGCGGTTCGGTTCTGCGGCGGGCCGCCATGCACGTTCCGCGACCTTCCGTTCGGTGCTCCGTGCAACGCGTCGGTATTCAGGGTGACGCTCCGAAACAGCGCTGCGTGCTCTTCATCTCGGCGAGAAATCAAATCCGCTGCGCCGGCGGCCAAGCTTTTTTGAACAGCGAGAGGTGCGCTGGAAGCAAGACGAAGGAGCATTTATGAGCCCCGGTGATGTCGTGGTGTCCTTATCTGCGGGTGATTTTTTTCTTCGATGCGGGAACGATAAAGAAAACCCGCCATGTACGAGAAAGCTTTTTTATCTATCGCACACACAAAAAAAAAGCCTCGAAGAAAGGTTAAGAGAAAATAGGAAAAAAGACGGTGTGCTCGTAGGCTGTATAAATTGAGTAACGCATGCGACGTGGGTTTTATGTTTTCCAAGGCCGCTGATCTCGGAAAAGCCTTTTTTATCGTTATTTCTTTTCTACATACGGCGCCGAGGCATCTGCTTAGGCATCAAGCTTCTATATTGTTTACTAGCACTTCAAGGGGACAGAAAACAGTGTACACGTCCTACCCAATACTTACATTCCCATGGCACGCAAAGACACAGAATTGAGGCGTTTGCACAGTCGCGGCGACACATTGCATCTAACCGTCTATTGAGTTCTGGAGCTCGTTTAACTTTCTGTATGCGTCTGTGGCCCACGCTGTTTTTATGATGCAGATGACAATGCTTTTCAGCTACGCGCATAAGATTAAGGACGAAGCCAGAAAGGAACGAAACAAAGGTAAAGAAAATACGGTAGGAATTCTGTCTTCGCCGAATCTGGAAATGAAATTTTCGGCACACGCAA